>NC_090377.1:112368390-112582269 GCF_036365525.1 Heterodontus francisci
GCATTACCCCTGAAATAATCAAGAGTGCCAAACCTGCTATACTCTCAGCACTACATGAACTGCTATGCCTGTGCTGGGACGAGGGAGCAGTACCCCAGGACATGCGCGATGCCAATATCATCACCCTCTATAAAAACAAAGGTGACCGCGGTGACTGCAACAACTACCGTGGAATCTCCCTGCTCAGCAGAGTGGGGAAAGTCTTTGCTCGAGTCGCTCTGAACAGGCTCCAGAAGCTGGCCGAGCGCGTCTACCCTGAGGCACAGTGTGGCTTTCGTGCAGAGAGATCGACCGTTGACATGCTGTTCTCCCTTCGTCAGATACAGGAGAAATGCCGTGAACAACAGATGCCCCTCTACATTGCTTTCATTGATCTCACCAAAGCATTTGACCTCGTCAGCAGACGTGGTCTCTTCAGACTACTAGAAAAGATTGGATGCCCACCAAAGCTACTAAGTATCATCACCTCATTCCATGACAATATGAAAGGCACAATTCAACATGGTGGCTCCTCATCAGAGCCCTTTCCTATCCTGAGTGGCGTGAAACAGGGCTGTGTTCTCGCACCCACACTTTTTGGGATTTTCTTCTCCCTGCTGCTTTCACGTGCGTTCAAGTCCTCTGAAGAAGGAATTTTCCTCCACACAAGATCAGGGGGCAGGTTGTTCAACCTTGCCCGTCTAAGAGCGAAGTCCAAAGTACGGAAAGTCCTCATCAGGGAACTCCTCTTTGCTGACGATGCTGCTTTAACATCTCACACTGAAGAGTGCCTGCAGAGTCTCATCGACAGGTTTGCGGCTGCCTGCAATGAATTTGGCCTAACCATCAGCATCAAGAAAACGAACATCATGGGGCAGGATGTCAGAAATGCTCCATCCATCAATATTGGCGACCACGCTCTGGAAGTGGTTCAAGAGTTCACCTACCTAGGCTCAACTATCACCTGTAACCTGTCTCTAGATGCAGAAATCAACAAGCGCATGGGAAAGGCTTCCACTGCTATGTCCAGACTGGCCATGAGAGTGTTGGAAAATGGCGCACTGACACAGAAAACAAAAGTCCGAGTGTATCAGGCCTGTGTCCTCAGTACCTTGCACCTAATGGCAGAGCGGCCTGGACAACGTATGTCAGCCAAGAGCGACGTCTCAATTTATTCCATCTTCGCTGCCTCCGGAGAATACTTGGCATCAGGTGGCAGGACCGTATCTCCAACACAGAAGTCCTCGAGGCGGCCAACATCCCCAGCTTGTAAACACTACTGAGTCAGCGGCGCTTGAGATGGCTTGGCCATGTGAGCCGCATGGAAGATGGCAGGATCCCCAAAGACACATTGTACAGCGAGCTCGCCACTGATATCAGACCCATCGGCCGTCCATGTCTCCGCTTTAAAGACGCCTGCAAACGCGACATGAAATCCTGTGACATTGATCACAAGTCGTGGGAGTCAGTTGCCAGCGTTCGCCAGAGCTGGCGGGCAGCCATAAAGACGGGGCTAAAATGTGGCGAGTCGAAGAGACTTAGTAGTTGGCAGGAAAAATGACAGAGGCGCAAGGGGAGAGCCAACTGTGCAACAGCCCCGACAAACAAATTTCTCTGCAGCACCTGTGGAAGAGCCTGTCACTCTAGAATTGGCCTTTATAGCCACTCCAGGCGCTGCTTCACAAACCACTGACCACCTCCAGGCGCGTATCCATTGTCTCTCGAGATAAGGAGGCCCAAAAGAAAAGAAAGAAAGAGGCACTGGAGAGGGTGCAGAAACATTTATAAGGATGATACCAGAAATGCGAGATTATTCCTATCAGGAAAGGTTGAATAGGCTGGGACTGTTTTCTCTTGAAAAGAGATGGATGAGGGGTGACCTAATAGAAGTCACCCCTTTTCATATTATGAAAAGTTTTGATCGAGTGGGTACAGAGAGAATGTTTCCACTTATGGGGAAGAGCAAAACTAGAGGCCATCAATATAAGATCAACACCAAGAAATCCAACAGGGAATTCAGAAGAAACTTCTTTACACAGAGAGTGGTGGGAATATGGAGCTCACTACCACAGGGAGTGGTAGAGGTGAATTGTATGGATGTATTTAAGGGGAAGCTAGATAAGCATATGAGGGAGAAAGGAATAGAGGGTTATACTGATAGAGTTAGATGAGGAAGGATGGGGGAAGCTCAAGTGCAGCATAAACATTGGCATAGACTGGTTGGGCCAAATGGCCTGTTTTTGTGCTGTGTATCATATGTAATTCTATGTAAAGGTATGGAAAAAGGAAATATCACACTCTACAAAAAAGGAATTGAACTTCTGAGATTTGGATTAAGACTCATTATTGGAGCAGTGTAAAGAGAGCTGCCCTTGCATCCAACCTGTGCTATACCTGATTTAAGAGTGCTTGATACTGATGCTGAGATTTGCTGGGGTAGTAATCTGCTCCATTTGTCACCCTGGCATCCCTCACCTTGATTAAGTATTTCAGCAAGAACTTCACAAAAAACTGAGCAGGTTCTCTCTTTCTCCCTAATGAATTTAAATAAAATAGGCCAGCTGCCAACACCACTCATATTGTTCATTGGCAGCTTGGCTAATGGAGGCATCAATATCATGCATTGTTGACACTAGTTAAAAGCAGCCTCTTAAAAGAGAGTCGCTCTTTGGCTGCAGGCAACCATAACAGGATTATGGTCAACAGTAAACGCAGGAGAAGTCACATGACCCCCTGTTTCTCCGATGCTGCACTGGAGCTTTTATTGGAAGAGTTCAGCAGGAGAAAAGACATCTTCCATCCACCAGCAGACAGGAAGATATCATAGCAAGCTGCCAGGCACATGTATGTAGAGGTGGAAGAGAGGGCCAGTTTCAGAACTGTAGCCCTCACGACTTAGCTGCAAGGCAGGAAGAAGTTCAATGTCCTGACAAGGCTATCTAAGGTAAACCACCTAACTCATATCTTTCATTACTCTGTTTAGCCTTACATTACCTGTTGCCTCAGAACTAATTACCCATCCTCCTTCAACAACTACTGTTCTCATACAATCACTGCCAATGCACTTCACTCTACCTCCTTTAGTGCCAACTGCAGCTCTCTGTACCTGCTCCTCAACAACAACTTTTGTTCATATAGTGTGTTTAACATAACAAATATCCCAAGATTGGAGCAGCAAAATAAAATTTGACATTGATCCACATAAAGAGATATTAGGGCTGAAGGCTGAAAGTTTGGTCAAAAAGATAGGTTTTAAGGAACATCTTAAAGGACAAAAGCGAGGTAGAGAGGCAGAGAGGGAATTCCAGAACTTAAAGCCTTGGTAGCTAAAGACGTGGCCACCAGTGGTGAAGCAATTAAAATCAGGGATGCTCAAGGGGCCAGTATTAAAGGAGCTTTTCACACCTCTCCCACCTTTCACACACCAGCAACAGTATTCTACCTGACATGCTCATGTCTAAACTTCCCGCTACTCCAACACCGATATACTTCCTTCTTTCTTGTGGGCCAAGCTCACACACAATAACAGGGAACAGCAACCATGGAGGAGGGCCATGATTCATCCATGTGCTGTCTTGAAGAATGAGTCATGGGCATTGTGGACTGGAGGAGCCTAAAGAATGTGGTGCCTGGCAAGACTGGAGAACAAGTGCTACAGGACTCTTAAACCAGTTTGTCCTTCATTCCTTCTCACTTAATCTCATCCTTACACACTATGCTTGACAAATTGCTGCTGCTTCCAGCT
Organism: Heterodontus francisci; assembly: GCF_036365525.1. NCBI lineage: Eukaryota > Metazoa > Chordata > Chondrichthyes > Heterodontiformes > Heterodontidae > Heterodontus > Heterodontus francisci. Next base: position 112,372,115 of record NC_090377.1, read on the forward strand.
TACCCCTGCCACCAAATGCTAACCCTTCTCCCTTTCCTCCATTTCAGATCCAGAACCTCCGCACAGCCCTCATGGGACAGAAGAAGAAAAGCAGGGTAGCACTGCACAACTGGATGCATCACTCGACGTTACGCTTACAGACATCAGCTCATAGACTGGCATCGCATGCAGTGGCAGGCCTAGAACTGGACTCAACTCTAACTCCAACAGGTGGAACAGCTAATTGATCGTCTCCCTGCTGCAAACCTTACACACTGCTGCTCTTTGATGTTCAGGTATGATGTTCTGTTTCTGAATACCCACATGTTGTAATGCCTCTTGCACCCTCTTCTCTGATTTGGGATCCTCTGTGGTAAACACAGCAGCATTACCTGTGGAAAATCCTGTGAAACAGTCTTGCCTTCCACACCACAAAAGTATCTCACAGGAGAACACTTCCCAAAACAGCCAAAAACTTGGCACAGAAGCACCCCCGCAGCCTAAAACAACGAATCCTTCTGCTGTAATCCTTTACACCTCCTCTGGACTCATCTTCTGTTTCTACGCTAGTTCCATTAGCATTCCCTTTTGCCTTGCATGATCATCCCTTTTGTCATTTCATCACTCCTGCCCTCCACCCTATCACAGACTTTCTTTCCCTGTCAGTGACCGCTGAATAATTTCCTTCGTAATGAATGGGCCACAGCAATTGTCTAAGAGATCACACCCAATAAGATGATCCAATTGAAAGAGAGGCCCAGAAAATGCCTGACAATCAACACTCGCAGCAGGCTTCCCGTTACACTTGGCCAATATTCAGAGTGACACCTTGGCCAGAAACCTGGTAGGAAATCACAGATCAAATCATTCAGAGTATCCAGGAATCCAGGGAATATTGAATGGCAAGACAGTGACAAGGAGGAACTACTGGCAGCATTGCTCAGGCCGGGAAAGGGTGTACGGGAATCTCTTCCTTACTCGAAGACCCACCCATCTCCCCCCACACCCCCCCCCCCACCACCCCACACTCAAGTCCATGACACCAGAATTACAAATGTATGACTTGAACAGAATAACCTGTGAGACAAGTTACTTCTGATAACTCACGATATCTATACTGAATTATCCACAATCCTTGGAGAAGGGTTACACTCAGCAATCACAAGGTACAGTTGCAACTACAGTAACATGTCCCAGGACCCTGTCCTGCTAAAGGCTAGACATAGGTTAAACTCCCTATTCCTAACTTAATTTCCCAACTTAATTTCCTAACTTAATACTTACAATCACCCCTCGATTGGTCTGCCGATGGTGTTCGTAGGTCCCTCAGTGGAGTTGACCAAGCCCTACCGTCTTTCTTGACTGCCTGCAGGAACAGTAACATACCCCGATCTCCGTGTACATTCATACATTTCTTGTTGTTGGCTGGGCCATCTTGTCTCCAAATTTGGCAATGCTCCAAACCTTTCGTTCTGATTGGCAACTTCTGTCCTCATTCTTGATATACTTTTTTTTAAAAAGAAAAGGTCTTCTGTGAAAGACACAATCACCTATTTCCTGCTGATAATCGATTTCAAGAAGGCCAGTCTTTCACACTATTTCACACTATTTCACACTATTAGAGAGGATTATTCGGGACAGGATTTACTCCCATTTGGAAACAAACGAACTTATTAGCGAGAGACAGCATGGTTTTGTGAAGGGGAGGTTGTGTCGGAGCGGCACAGTGGCGCAGTGGTTAGCACCGCAGCCTCACAGCTCCAGGGACCCGGGTTCGATTCTGGGTACTGCCTGTGCAGAGTTTGCAAGTTCTCCCTGTGTCTGCGTGGGTTTCCTCCGGGTGCTCCGGTTTCCTCCCACATGCCAAAGACTTGCAGGCTGATAGGTTAATTGGCCATTATAAATTGCCCCTCGTATAGGTAGATGGTGGGGATGTGGTAGAGAATATGGGGTTAGTGTAGGATTAGTATAAATGGGTGGTTGATGGTCGGCACAGACTCAGTGGGCCGAAGGGCCTGTTTCAGTATCTTTAAAACTAAAAAAAAACTCAAACTTACTAATTTGATTGAGTTTTTTGAGGAAGTGACGAAGATGATTGATGAAGGAAAGGCAGTGGATGTTATCTATATGGACTTTAGTAAAGACTTTGACAAGGTCCCGCATGGCAGACTGGTACAAAAGGTGAAGTCACACGGGATCAGAGGTGAGCTGGCAAGATGGATACAGAACCGGCTCGGTGATACAGAGGGTATCAGAGGGTATTGACAGGCAGAGAGATCTGGGCGTACAGGTCCACAGGTCACTGAAAGTGGCAACGCAGGTGGATAAGGTAGTCAAGAAGGCATACGGCATGCTTGCCTTCATCGGTCGGGGCATAGAGTATAAAAATTGGCAAGTCATGTTGCAGCTGTACAGAACCTTAGTTAGGCCACACTTAGAATATTGTGTGCAATTCTGGTCGCCACACTACCAGAAGGACGTGGAGGCTTTGGAGAGGGTACAGAGGAGGTTTACCAGGATGTTGCCTGGTCTGGAGGGCATTAGCAATGAGGAGAGGTTGGAAAAACTCGGATTGTTTTCACTGGAACGACGGAGGTGGAGGGGCGACATGATAGAGGTTGACAAAGTTATGAGCAGCATGGACAGAGTGGATAGTCAGAAGCTTTTTCCCAGGGTGGAAGAGTCAGTTACTAGGGGACATAGGTTTAAAGTGCGAGGGGCAAAGTTTAGAGGGGATGTGCGAGGCAAGTCTTTTACAGAGAGGGTGGTGAGTGCCTGGAACTTGCTGCCAGGGGAGGTGGTGGAAGCAGATATGATAGCGACGTTTAAGAGACATCTTGACAAATACATGAATAGGAAGGGAATAGAGGGATATGGGCCCCGGAAGTGCAGAAGGTGTTAGTTTAGGCAGGCATCAAGATCAGCGCAGGCTTGGAGGGCCGAATGGCCTGTTCCTGTGCTGTACTGTTCTTTGTTCTTTGTTCTTTGTTCCTTAGATTTACACAGTACTTGAGCCCATCTCCTTCCATTGTCTGGTTTTTAAGATCATCAGGTGTCAATCCCTTCTTCTATTGTGGTTGCAAGACATATATGCTTATTGCGTCCTTGATTCTTGACTGGACTATGTGACTATCTGTTTCCACTGAAGCTTGGAACTTCAGCAGAATCTCAAACAAGGAGTTAACCTCTTGTTGTCCTTCAAAGGGGTGAGAACCCTGGAGTAGTACAGACTGTGTTATGCAGATTAGTGTCAGTTTAATTTGCGTGACAAAGTATACAAGCAGGTACTCAGTGAGGTTCATGATTCCTGCTTGGATATGGTGACAAATTACAACGTTAGCACAAAACTAGGTTTGCTAAGGGCTTTTCATGCGTAGCTTGCGGATATAACCATAATTCGAAGTCTTCATCTGTGGTAAAATTCAGACTGCCCAGTGTAGTGCATGTTACAGATATTTCAGCTTGCATAATTCCAGTTCATTGAAGCCTTATATGTATTTTATTGTCATGGACAATAATGTCTGGAAGGCATCTAATATATAACAATCACTTCATTGAACATATTCAAGCATTCTTCAAAGCATTTTCGAACAAGATAAGCATTGTTGAACAAACTGCAATTATAAAGCCCACAATTAACTTCCAATAGTTCCATGCCTTCAAAATATGCAATAATATCAACGTTTCATGAAGTCACTGCATTTGTACATTAATTGCATAGTAAAATCACCACAGAAAGTTAAGTCCAGAAACTAACAGCTTAAGTACCCTTCCAATGATGTGATGTTTGTTAAAAAGAGACAAATAACCTCTCTTACCCAGAAAGTGAGCAAGTAAAAGTATGGTGTCTCATTTCTTCAAGCTGTGAATTGTTGTTGGAGATTTTTAAAATATCATTTTAAAATAATATTTTTCCCACTTCTCCTTTCTGTCTTTCTCCCCCTTTCTTAATCCATTTTCCCTCTCTTTATTTCTCTTTCTGCACCTGATTTGACATTAAATTCACTCATTCTAATTCACACTCCTTAGTCCGTCCTCTGCTTACTTCCTAATCCGTTAATCTCATTGGCTAAAGATATAACCTGTTTGTCCTAGTTTTCACTCAGGTCCCAGATGTCCTGTTGCCCTCAGCTCACACTTCCAGTAACTTTGTGGGAATTTTTAAAAAATCTAACCATGCATGAACATGTTTAGCTAACAGGGTAAGCTGTACAATGGCCCACTCCATCACAATTTGGGCCAATATGTCATTCTGCTGCAAACAAATTGACAGAGTGGTTTGGACCAATGTTCAAACAAGGACTATACCTACAAAGAAGGATAATGCGTCATTCTAGAGGAAGCTTTCTTATTTCCTCCTTTGGTATCAGGACAAGTCATGACCAATGGAACAGCAACAGACATCTTTGTGATGAAGCTCTGCTCCAAATTGGACCTCATAAAACAAAACTATGTTCCAAGAGTATAGATTCAGCATGCTGATAAAGAAATAATTCAGAAAGGCTCAAAAACTACAAGACGAATAAGCACGTTCCTATGAGATTACAGTAAATACCAATCACAGATACATCCCCTATCCTATAATGCGAACAGTGGAAGAAGTAGTCATTGTTTAGATATATCATGTAGACCAAATCTTGCCAGCTACAGAGTCCGTGATGGCCTTAGTTGTGCTGCCAGCCCTTTAACCAGTGAGCTGTGAACCATGGGATGTATAGTTAATGACAAGGAGTCACTGGAATCGGCAAAACAAGCACACAAGGTGATGGCACGCAAGTAAGATGAACACTTCAATGAATGAAATCGAGGGACAACATATAGATGTGTTTTGTAGGAGATAAATAATATGAAAGGTCTGAATACTCCCCAGGTTAGGATGTGTCAAGTGAACTCCACCCCTGTGTAAACAATATTAATGGTTATTATCTAGTTTTATTGCATGATTATCAGATAGACAAGTTTCAAGATTATACTAAAATATTTAACGTAGAAAAATGATAATATTTATGCAATTAATTTATTGGAGAGTGATGTTAAATGCATGTTCATAAGAACATAAGAAATAGGAGCAGGAGGTGACCATAAGCCCTTCGAGCCTGCCCCATCATTCAATATGATGATGGCTGGTCTTCTACCTCAACTCCACTTTCCTGCCCTATCTCTATAGTCCTTGATTCCCTTAGTGCCCAAAAGTCTATCAATCTCAATCTTAAATATACTCAATGATTGAGCATCCGTATCTCTCTGGGGTCAAGAATTCCAAAGATTCACAACCCTCCGAGTGAAGAAATTTTTCCTCATCTCAGTCCTAACTGGCCCACCACTTATCCTGGGACTATAACCCTTAGTCCTAGACTCTATAGTCAGGGGAAACAACCTCTCAGTATTTAACCTGTCAAACCCCCTAAGAATTTTATATGTTTCAATGAGATATCCTTTCATTCTTACAAACTCAACAGAATCAATCTCTTCTCATAGAACATCTCTCTTGCCCCAAGAATCAGTGCAAAAAACCTTACACCCCTCGAAGGCAAGTAAATCCTTGCTTAGGTACAGAGACCTTACACAGTGTTCCAGGTGTGGTCTCACCAAAGTCCTATACATTGCAGCAAGACTTCCTTACCCTTATACTCCAACCCCCATGCAATAAAAGTTAACATACCACGTGCCTTCCTAGTTCTTGCTGTACCTGCATGTTAACTTAATACTTCACTATTTCCAGATTTTTTTGTGTCTTCTATGGTGAAAATATTTGTTTAACGACTCTGCCATTTCTTTGTTCCCCATTATAATTTCTCCTTTCTCTGCCTCTAAGCGACCCATATTTACTTTTGCTAATCTCTTCCTGTTTATATAACTATAGAAGTGTTTACAATATGTTTTTATATTCCATGCTAGCCTACTCTCATTCTATTTTGTCCCACTTTGTTACTTGGTCAAGCTTTTCCAATTTTTAAAACCCTCCCATTCCTCAGGTTGACTATGTCTTTTTTCCAACATTGTAAAGCCTCTTCCTTTAATCTAAGACAATCCTTCAATTGAGTTTAGCTTATATGACTCAGATAATTAGCACTTGTTGTGATTTTTGACAGATTTGCCAGGTTACAATTGGCATTATATTGGGTAGTTGTACAATGAAACTTGCTCAAACTCAAAGGCAGTAAGGATAGGAGGGCAGGAAGTGCTATGTATTACATACAGCATTGCACTCTAAAGCAAATGAATAGACATTCCATTGTGTTTGGTTAAACTCCATTGAGCAGCCAACAGGCTGCATGTAGCTCTGTAGCAGTCACCCTGTGAGTAATATATACAAAACTGAAATTCCTGCCAAATACACTAGACTAGACAGTGTGAATTTTGGAAAAATGAGAAGAACGAACATTTTACTGTGGGCAATTAAGTTACCTTTAGAGTTGACTATTGCAACGCACTCCTGGCTGGTCGCCTACGTTCTACCGTCTGTAAACTTGAGGTCATCCAAAACTCTTCTACCTGCACCCTAACTCACACCAAATCACGTTCACCCATCACTCCTGTGCTCGCTGACTTACACTGGCTCCGAGTTAAGTAATGCCTCAATTTTAAAATTCTCATCCTTGTTTCCAACCCCCTCCATGGCCTCTCCTCTCTATATCTCTGTAATTTCCTCCCACCTCACAACCTTCCAAGATATCAATGCTCCTCCAATTCTGGCCTCTTCAACATCCCCGATTTTAATTCCTCCACCATTGATGCATGTTCCTATTAATCATAAATTAATTGTATTTAATTGTATGCATGTTGTGGGCATTAACTGGGGATTTACTTGTGCCCCTATAAATAGGAACAAATTGAAACTGCGGTTGTTCGGTTAGGAGGTGTACGCTTATAATCTGTATCTCTTGTAAATAAATGCTTATAAAAGTGTACAAAGATGGCTCCAGTTTTATCCATCACCACCTGGCTTTCTGAATTATAACAGTGACTTCAGCTGTGAAGCTTTTAAGCTTTGGAATTCCCTCCCTAAACCTCTCTGCTTCTTTACCTCTTTTCATTTAAGACAGTCCTTAAAACCTACCTCTATGATCAAGTTCTTGGACATCTGCCCTAATAACTCCTTATGTGGCTTAGTGTCAGGTTTCATTTGATAACACTCCTGTGAAGTGCTTTGAAACATTTTACCACGTTAAAGGTGCTAGCTAAATAAAAGTTGTTGCAAGTTTTGCCCGAGGTAAGTTATTGCATTAATACCCTCTCGCTGCATTCTTTGTCAGGCGAAGTCAGTAAGTATCCGACAGAAGTCTAGAGTCCAGTGCCAGCTCTGCTATGAGGATGAGATGGCAGGAGCTGTAAAAGGAGATTTAGAGCAGAATATCAGCTTTCATTATGGAAGTGACTCCCTGATCTACAGCCTAAAGCAAGAGTTTCTGAAACACTGTTGATGCTGGCAGAAGAGACACATATTGCACAGTGGATACTCATCACATTGTAGTGAAATTCAGCTGAGAAAGACCAACACCCTGACTGCTTAAAAGATTTTGTCTACTTCTCAGTAAATTCCCTAATCTTCTCTAAAACAGTGAGGCTAGCCATACAGTACCCAGATCCCAGCACAGTGCAATTCCTGCAGGTCTGAAGAATCTGCTCAGCAATACAATCTCCTAATTCATTGCAGCTGCTGTCTTATGACCCTGAAGAATATATTGAAAAAGTTATTAATTATTACATTGATAAATCCAACAAATGCAATTCTCTTGGCAATCATACTGCATGAAATGGAGGACAATGTAATGCACAGAGTCAATCAGATCTCATGATTAAGTGAATGCTCTAAATCATTTGCTGAGTCTTTTCCCCTAGTGTCATAAATGCATAACATTCAGCAGATAATGAAGAGTTTAGTGCACAAGATACAAACCTAATGTGGCAAAATATTACACCTGCATAATCATTAGTTCATGTTTAAATCAATTTGGAATGATACAACCTGAAATCCATTATTGATGATAGGAGCAGAAAACTTACCTTAAAAATGTAGAATGAGACTCAAGGTATGTGTTGTGGTTATCAAATATTTACCCTGCTTCATAGAATCATAAAATCATAGAATAGCTGCAGCACAGAAGGAGGACATTTGGCCCATTGAGTCTGTGACAGCTCTCTGCAAGAGCAACTCACCTCGTCCCATTCCCCCACCATATCCCCATAACCACAGCTTCTTGAATCTATCCACATAGCTGATGTCTCTCATCCCCGTAAACATTCTCGGAAATTTTTTCTGCACCCTCTCACATCCTTCCTAAAGTGTGGTACCCAGAACTGGACACAAAACTCCTGTTGAGGCCAAATCAGTGTTTTAAAATAGGTTCATCATAACTTCCTTTATTTGTACCCTATGTCTCTATTTATAAAGCTCAGGATCCCAAAAGTCTTTTTTAGCATTTTCTCAACTTGCCCTGCCACCTTCAACGATTTGTGCATATATACCCCCAGGTCCCTCTGCTCCTGCACCCCAATTAGAAATGTACCCTTTAGTTTATATCGACTCTCCTCATTCTTCCTACCAAAATCTATCACTTCACACCTCTCCACATTAAATTTCATCTGCCACGTGTCCGCCCATTCCACCAGCCTGTTTATGTCCTCTTGAAGTTTATCCCTGTCCTCCTCACAGTTCACAACACTTTCAAGTTTTGCATCATCTCCAAATTTTGAAATTGTGCCCTGTACACCCAAGTCTAAGTCATTAATATTAATCAAGAAATGCAGTGGTGCTAGTACTGATCCCTGGGGAACCCCACTATATACCTTCCTCCAGTCCAAAAGACAACCATTCACCACTACTCACTGTTTTCTGTCACTCAGCCAATTTCATATCTGTGCTGCCACTGTCCCTTTTAGTCCATGGGAATTCATCTTTGCTAGCAAGCCTATTATGTGGCACTTTATCAAACGCCTTTTGGAAGTCCATATGGACCACATCAGCCGAGGTACCCTCATCAACCCTGTCTGCTATGTCATCAAAAAACATAATCAAGTTGGTTAAACACAATTTGCCTTTAACAAATCTGTGCTGGCTTTCCTTAATTAATCTACACTTGTCCAAGTCACTGTTAATTTTGCTCCGGATTATCATTTCTAAAAGCTTTCCCACCACTGAGGTTAAACTGACTGGCCTGTAGTTGCTGCATTTATCCTTGCACCCTTTTTTGAACAAGGGTGTAACATTTTCAAAACTCCAGTCCTCTGGCACCACCCCTGAATCTAAGGAGGATTGGAAAATTATAGCCAGCATCTTGGCAATGTCCAACCTTACTTTCCTCAGCATCCTCGAATCTATTTGAATGAAGCCTTTGTAAAAAAAAATCACATTTTTAAGAGATCCTCTTTAGAGCTCTGCTAATCGTACATCTGCTCAGTCAAGCAACAGAATAAATAATGTCAGTCAAGGAGTCCCTCTGAAAAGTGTCTATTTCTGCTTTATTGTTGTTGGTGTATTTGGTCTGTCATCAGACTATTTGTAAATTGCCTCTTTTTGTTTTTGACTCTCTGCCAAACACTTTTTATAATTTGACATTCACATTACCCTTGCTGCAATCCTTGATAACACAGAGCCTGATGGTGATCATCTCCATAGTGTCTCTAGTCAGTTATAATTGCAGATATGATGTACAAAAAGGTTCGGTCGGTGGTTGATGTTGAACAAATTGACCTCAGGCAGGGCTGTATTGTTAACGTTACACTTGTCTTCAACATCCCTGGGATTGGGAGAAACATCAGTCAGGGTTGCTGTTCCTCATTATTATCAAGGGACCCCTTTCTAAAAGTCTGCAAGTGTGTGAGGGCAGGATTGGGGTTGACCGTGATGGTCTTTGACATTTGCTGTCAAGAATAGGTATGTGGGTAAGGTACTGGAGAATCCAGTGCCAATGGAACTACAGTCCAGCAAATCACCAGGACAGGAGAGGTAAGGGTAGAAAACAGGAAGGAAAAATACTGAATTTAATAAGTAACGGGTTTCATTCTACTCAGAAACATAAGGCAATATGGAGTTATTTAGAAATTCACCAAATTACACACAAGTGCACAGTGGCCTCAAAATTCCATACTGGCTACAGCAGGATCATGGTCACCAGTACCGCCAAGTGGCTAGTCTGCTGGAGTTTGAAGGGCTACTGGGAGCGAATCTAACTTGTACATGGCAGGTAGGAATAGCACCACTACAGGTGGATCTCCAGAGGCTACCTGCCTATGCGGTGGGGAAATCACAGGTCTCTTGCCCCATGAAGGAGTAGGGATAGTTGCCCAGGCCCCATCCCTTTCCTCTGACCCCAACTATTACCTCCTCAGCTCCCTGTATAAGGGGCCAAAACTGCTCCTTTGGGAAAAATTGCATCTTTTCTTCAGTAGTGCAGGCCACCTCGCCATGGGGCCTCAACTATGCATACTGGCATCCTCAGATACACCTGTCTTGAATGAATCAATAGAGTGGCAACTCCTGGTATGGGGAGTCCCAGTCCCTGGTCCTACCAGCTTGAAACCATTTGCTTTGTGAGGGGCAGGCAGTGTCTCCACCCGATGACATGGCAACTCCAGAAGTGGCAGAAACCCAGCACAAACATGGTGCAAAGTGATTCTTATTCTGAGCATGATTATTCCTGCACAAATGAGGCTGAATTTTGTCAACCTGCTGCCGGCAGTAGACCCGGAAATGGGCTCCATTCCAGAATGTGACGTGGACGGCTGGCCCACCACAATCATGCAGCAGGCAACCGTTTTACATACTGGAGGCAGTGGCCACTCCCTCCCCAATCACACAGTGGGAGTGGGAAGCAAGTCCAGACACCCTTGCAGAATGCCCAAGACCCCGGACCCCCTTGCAGAATGCCCAAGACCCTGGACCGCCTTGCAGAACCCCCAAGACCCCGGACCACCTTGCAAAGCACACAGCAACACCAACCAACAATGGACTGAAACCACCCCACACTGTCCCACCTCCTCTGTGCAGCAATGCTCAGGGCTGCCTCTCTGCCATGGCAATGTGGCCTCTCACCTCGGTGCCGCCAGGTTTTAACGGTCGTGAACCCGAAGGCACGTGAGTGCCGCCCACTGTTCACAAAATCAAGGGCCAATCATTAAATCAGGATTAATTACATATAGATGCATTTAAATTAGCATTTCAGCAACTTAAAATCGTTTCCCGTCGCTTTAGGGTGGCAATGCCACCATGTGCTTTCCCGCCACTGACAAAATCCGGAATTGAGGTCACAACGCTGGATTCTGGGTGGATGGATCCAGAGCGATTCTCCATTACCCCACTGCACCATACCTGCCTTTGACAGCCTCAATTCAGCCCATGCTTTCATTCCTATTGTTTTCAATGAAAGGAAGGCAAGTTCCTTTCACCCTCAGGTAAAATCATTCCTCACAGAGTCTATTAATTTTATGCAAAATTGCTTTTGATGCATTATCAGATAAACCTAGATGGGCACTTGATGATGTTATGGTTTAGAGCACATTTCCCTCAACTCTGTGACATGGACTCAATGCCCAGGCTAAAAAGTGATTAGTCTTCCTTCTTGCTCTCATCTTTCCATTGGCTGTAATAGTCCCAAGTGAGATGTGTTTGGGCTGTTTTAATTCCATTCGTAGTAAATATTGGTCCATGAACACCAAGCTATCTATGATTGACATTAAACTCACTTAGAGAACCCAAAAAGATGACTGTCGTAGGGAATGGAAAGTGTCTCACTGAAGGAGTAGTGGCTGTTCATCTGACACCTTGTTGAAGCTGGGAAAAGGCTGCTTTGGAATGCAGTTAGGTCATGGTATACATGTCATGAAAGTAGTTAATACTGGCACTGCATCCCAAAGTGACAGATGTATTATACGCCCATATACTGGCAATCTTTTCCTTGAGCAGAAAAGTTCTCAAAAAAATTGTCTTCTATTAATTTGATATTTAAAGCCAGAGGAAGGTGCCCAAATGTGATAGTCCATTAACACCCCCCAGACCCTTACTTGGTCTTGGGCAGGACTTCCGCCCCTTTGAGCCAGGAAGTTCTGCCTCCAAGAGCTGCCAGCCAATCAGCGGGCTGGCAGCACTCAGTCCCAGCAGCGCCACCGTGACTGCAGCCAGCTTCAGCAACAAGAGGGATGCCGGCCCAGGAAACACAATAAGTGTCAGAGGCCTTGCCAGGGACAATTGGCTAGGCACTGTTGGGGGCGGGTGGGTAATGTTGTGTAGTGGGGGTGGCTGGACCATGTGGGGCCCTCCATGGGGAATAGAGTGCCCGATCAGCCACTTGGTGGCTTCCTGGGGGACTTCAGCCACCCACCAGCCGCTGGTAAAATGTCAGCAGATCAGCAGCGGCGGTAGAAGGCCCTTAAGTGGCAGTTAATTGGCCACTTCAGGGCCTTGATTGGCCTGGGTTGGGCGGGTCGTTTCTCGCCACTGCCACCCCTTTGTAAATTTGCAGGTGGGCAGGAAGGCGTCAGGCACAGCATCCCCCACCTCCCACTCAATTTTATAAACCCCCTTACCATCACCAGCCTGCTCCTGCGGGGGGCATATAATTCCAGTCATGGGGTCAGAAGCTCAGCTCAGGATCAAAAGGGACATCTGCATTGCAGACAGTCTGGTTCAATCTCAGGCAGTGGACAGGGAGAGGGATTGAGTCGGTGGCCAAAGAATGGAGTTTGTACTGTGGACTGAAAACAATGGCTTCTGATTTCTCAATATTTAATTGGATTAAATTTCTGCTCATCCAGTACTGGATGCCGGAAAAGCAGCATGACAAATCAGAGACAGTGAAGGGGTCCAGAACGGCGCTGGTGAAGTAGAGTTGGCTGTCATCAGCATGCATCTCTTCCCCACAATTTCTTCCCACCATGAGCTCTTTGCCTCAATCTCTGTGCCATTCCCCCCGCCTCCCGTGATCCTTCCCCTGTGATATGTACCCCTCACAGTCCGAGCTCACCCTGCATCAAACCCCAATGTCCCTATTGGGAACAGTCCCTGGTTGCTGCCTTGCACCATCCACCCAACAGCTGCTCAGCCTCTCAATCTGGCCGGCTGCCCGGTGGGAAACCGAGTGAAAAAATTCCAATGCAGTCCTGCCATTAAATTTGGCAGGTCCTCCTTGTTGCTGGCAGTACTGGGTTTCCCAGCTGCTGACAGGCACCTGGTCCCTCCCTACCTACCTGTAACTATCGGGGCCATTGTGTCTCTCCCTTGTCCTCCCATCCTCCTACCCCAGCAGTCAAGCTGCATAAAAACAACGGGCTAAAACACAGTAGCTGTAATCATGGTGTCCTTACAGCATCCCAAATATTTTGTGAAAGTGGCCTTGCGTCTTTAAATGGTTCAACAGTCAACAAACTGCTGAAATGAGGCTGGATCTATGAGTATATGAACCAGAAGTTACAAGGAAATTGGTTGGCTTTCCGACTTCCTGTTGAAAAAAATCAGTCCTGTCTAAAACCACATTCCCTACACCATTTATCTAAGAACAAGGATTATCAAGAGGTTTAGGCCATGAGTTGAGTGAATAATGTGTGAAAGTGTGAATTACTTCATCCTGGAATTGGAAACACGAATATCAGCTCAACCCTTTTTGTCTTTAGTTTGAAAACTTATCAAATGATTACCAGCAAAATCCAAGCAGTAAACTTTAAATGAATGAACTAATTCAAAAGCTGTGCAGGTTCAAGGTTTTAATTACAAGTCCTGGCATAAAATCTCAAAGCACAAAGTTTAAGAGAAAAATTTTGAATCCGGAGACCAGGGGCTGGATTTAGTGTTCACTTCGCAGCTTCCGGCGGTGGACGCAGAAGTGGGCACCGTCGCCACTTGTCACGTGTGTGACCGGCCCACTACAACCGCGTGGTGGATGGCCAATTATAATAATGGATGCTCGGGGCGCAAGCAATTACACGACAGGGGCGGGATTCAAGGCACCGACTGCAGTATCAGATGACTCCAGCGCAGGTGCTGTCGCCATATTTAAAGCCCTGCCAGCTCTGCTTGCATTGCTTCCTTTGAGTCATTTGTTGTTTGCTGCTGACACTGGTGCTGCAGTGACTCCTGGACCCTCCACCTCTCTGACACGGAAACCACAGGATGGCTCAGGCAAGACACCAGATGGCCCCACGGTTCAGTGATGCCTCCCTGGAGAGTCTCCTCCAGGCTGCAAGAGAAAGGTGGGAGGTCCTGTTTCCAAAGGATGGCAAGAAGAGGTCCTCCCGCCTGACCAAGCAAGCCTAAATGCAAATCACAAAGGAAGTCAGCAGCCATGGGGTCACCAACCACCTCACCCCCCGAACATGGGTCTAGTGCAGGAAGAGAGTCAATGCCCTCCTTCAGTCTGCCAAGGTGTGTCCTCCATACCGTTCTCCTTTTTGGGGATTGCATGTTGCTATGTGGGAGGGTTCGTGATATGGGGAGTGAGTCACCATAAAAGGCACTATCAAAGGAGATTAAGCGTCACTACATCCTGCCAGGTGCATCTCGGCCACAGGCCACCTTCCTTCACAACTCATCCCCACTACTTCCCCTGAAAGCTGATGTGGGGATGAACCACATAGGAAAGTCCCGCAGGGGATGAGGGGCTGTCACTAGCACACCTCTTCTGTAACTCTTCCTGTGACGTATGACTATGTCCCTCTTTCCACTTGCAGGACAAGCAGGTTCATAATATCAGAGTTAGTGGGGACCCTGGGCGACCGCTCAATCGTGGATGGTGAGACTGGAGTCACCACACCAGAGAGTGAGGATTGCTTCCATCCAACATCCAGCACACTTCTGGAGATCCACGTCACACATGAATATCGTGACATGATCTGCACAGCCTAACCCACACATGTTTGTGTTCTCCAATGCAGGTCACTGACCGCAGTCAACCTCTGAGGGGGAGCTGTCAGAGGATGCACCATCACATGACTCTCCTGCACCTTCCACCAGTGCAAACTGCGGTGGTTTCCGCTCGGCTTTATAGTCAGGGTCACAAGCTGGTGAGAGCATCGCACACGTACCCGAGCAGCTGGCTGAGGCTGAGACAGCTGAGGTATCTGACAGTCAGAGGACTGCGGGTGTGCAGGCCCATGCTGAGCCCCAGGCTGATGATGAGCCTCTGGTGTCGACAGCACAAGGCATGCTGGAATTGCAGACAGAGGTAAGGCTTCTGGTGGAATGCCAGAGGCCATGCACAGCCAAAAGTGGACAATGGAGGAATCCATCCATATCATGACTGCTGCTCTGTCTCAGGCATGTAAGTGCATGGCTTCCTCCATCGAGAGATTGGCGACCCTCATAGAGAACCAGATCGCACAGATGCATGCAGAGCTGCACGCCATCACTTTGGCCATGAGCTCAATGCAGCAGTGTCATGATGAGAGAAAGACGAGGCACCCGGAATCTTCTCCAGGTCCTGTTCCTTCTCCGGTCAGCAGGGAGGTTCAAGTTTGCCTTGAAAGGGAGGAGGAAAGGCTGCCTTCCACATCTGGGGGCTCCCGTCAGAGCGCTCTAAGTGCTGACAGCAGCTGCTCAGCCCCTCCACCAGTGAGCCCAGCTCCAGTAGCCACAATGCCTGAAAAGAGTCCTGCACCTGTGCAGAAAACCCTTAGGCAGCTGGGGCCCTCCAGGCCTCAGGCACCCAGTGGACGGCCGCCGAATTCCTTCCAGACCTGCCTCCTGCACAGCTGCTAGCACAGGGGTCACACCTCTTGGAAGCACATATAACATATTAAGAAAATCACCTAGACACACTTGGGTTTCATGGCTGCTCGAAATTTGCCATTTGTTTTCTGCTATAAAGTTTATTGGCTTTTGAAGTGAACATTTATTGTGGAAAATGCCTATTCCGTCATGCCTTCATTGTGAGATGCTGATTTCACCCTTCTCCCATTGTCGGCTCAGCCTTCCTTTGGTAAGTGCCTCTGATGTGCCAGAGTGCGTGGCTGATCTGGGCATCAGGGACGGAATCCTAAGATAAAGGAGGCAACAGACTGAATGCTTTTAGGTAAGTTTTTATTGCTTTCACTATGACAGGCAAGCCTGGTGGCTAGAAGTGGGTAAGTATGAAACTGTCTCTTGCCTCCTGGTCCTCCCTCCATCAGAGGCGCAGCATCATGCCACAGGGGTCCACAAAGACAGGGTGTTTGAGACCCATGCCAGGTGATCAGTAGGCCTTAAGAGCGCTGTTCTTGCAGAGACAAAGTTACCCTAGCATCTTTGCCTTTGCTACTCCTCTCAGTTTACACGCTGATGGCCCTCAGTGCCCACCCTTGCTGATAGCCAACCCTTTCACCCAGCTGCATGGCCACTCGACCTTCTCATCCAGCTGTATGGCCACCCATGCCAGCCACCTGAGGCCAAGCCCACCCGTGCAGAGCACACAGCCCTGCAGGCCAACAATGGTCTCCATGCACCCTCCCCTTTCCCCTATCCATTACTGTTCATGGCTGCCTTCCAGTTGCGACAATGAGGCCTCGCCTCAGTGCTGCCAGCTTTCAAAGGCTGGGGATCCGAAGGCATTTGAGAGCTGCCCATCGTTCACTTAATTCCAAGCCCCCCAGTGAATCACAATGAATTGGGTGCTAATGTATTATAACTATCTGTTCAGCAATTCAGATAGCAGTCCAATCTGTCCTAGATTCGGAGATGTATGAGACATTTCAAAACCAAAATCTGGAATTTCCTAACTAAGCTCCTGGATGAGATGACATGAGGATATCACTGTTCAATGATAATGTTAACATTTATACTTTAATTTTACTGGGACACAGAATGGACAATATCAGACACTACTAAACTGCAGCCAAGAGCCTTCTCATAGTTCCTGAACCTTGAACCTATGTTGAACCTAAGTTTATTTCTGATATCACTTGGGTATATCATCATGCAGCTGTGTTGGATTATATTCAAAATTAAAAGCCATTTTTGTTCTCGGTATTTCAGGAATGTGATCTAGCCTTTTGGAATTTTATGTGGCTTTCTTCACGTTGTCCCACTTTCAATGATGCTGATTTTTGTAAAATAAAAGACTCTTATTTTAAATTAATCTCCTTCAGCCAAATATCAATTCTGATTCACAATTATGCAGCACAAATCTCAGGAACCAACCTCGAGGATAGTAATTAAAGTTCTTGCTAAAGAAATAATACCTCTGAGGCTTGACTGCAAGATTTATTTCAGTGAATTATTTAATAGCTAACCCTTAGGAAGTTGACAAGGCAGTTCTACACTGAAAACTGCTGTAAATCTCCTGTGGTCTCTATAAGCAACTCACAGTGACCTTTAACCTCATCAGGTGTCACTACAGGAAAACATTTCACAAACTGATTGATCCAACTTTGTACAGGCAATTGGAGACAGGAAATGGAACCAAAGTGCATCCTGTCATTGGAATCTTGGCTAATAACATTGCCTTTCAATTACATTTGTTAATTTCAACCAGAATCTTTTGTTGGCAAGGATTGGTTTGATTCATCCTTTCAATCCCTATTGCTCGGGCATATCTGTTTACCCCATGCACTGGGCATGACCAGACCATTCAACCGACTCCTGGAATTTTTCTTGCTCTCTATGCACACAAGAGCCTAAGGCTAATGTTTGCTGTGTTAATGTAATTAATTTGTGATACATGTTCTATTTTTAGCCCACGATATGTGTCTTTCTCCATACGTGCTTGTTTCCTTGTAATATTGCCCATCGTTTAGAAATTATGAACAAAGGGGGCATTCCAAAGTTAGTAAGGGCAGGTTCTAGGAAAGAGATGATTGATGCCTCAGCTTCCAGAAGACTTACATTTCTATCATTCTCAAGGGAGGCCCTACTGCTTTCTTGGAGGAACAGACTTGGGCTGGCAGCAACTCAGTGAGGGCACAGACTGCTGAGTCAGTACCCTGCCTAAGTTGGACATAGCCTCACGTCTTGTTAGTTGAACAGTCTCCAGTCTGCTTTCACCGAGCTGAGAGCAGCATGGATGGCAATCTGAATATCTTGTAGAACAACATGTGAGGGCTGAAGGTCTGCAAAACCAGATATTAAGACAGCCTGTGATCCTGCGTTATTACTCTGGATCTCCAGCATGACTGACTACGCAAAGCCAGATGCATTGGCAATACCACTAGATAAGGTTGATCCCCTGTAAGGCACCTTTTTCCCGCATTGTGTTTCATAGTTACAACACTGGCATCTACCTGGCAATGTGGAAAATTGCCCAGTTATGTCCTGTCCACAAAAAGCAGGACAAATCTGATCTGACCAATTACCCCCCCCCCCTATCAGTTAACTCTCAATCATCAGTAAAGTAATGGAAAATGTTGTCGACAGTGTTATCAAGCAATACTTACTCATCAATAAGCTGCTCATCGATGCTCAGTTTGGGTTCCACCAAGGTCACTCAGCTCCAAATGTCATTACAGCCTTGGTCCAAACATGGACAAGAGAGCTGAATTCCAAAAGTAAGCAAGAGTGACTGCCCTTGACATCAAAGCAGCATTTGACTGACTGTGGCATCAAAAAACACTTGTAAAATTGAAGTCAACAGGAATCAGGGGGGAAATTCTCCACTGGTTGGAGTCATAACTAGCAGAAAGGAGGATGGCTGTGGGTGTTGGAAATCAATCATCTCAGCCCCAGGACATTGGTGTAGATGTTCCTCAGGGTAATGTCCTAGGCCCAACCATCTTCAGCTGCTTCATCAATGACCTTCCCTCCATCATAAGGTCAGAAGTGGGGATGTTCACGAATGATTGTATTGTGTTCATATCCATTCGTAACACCTCAGATACTGATCAATCTTCTCTAGATGTGGGGGTGATGCCAGACGATTGAAGAGTGGCAAATTTGACACCCTTAATTCAAGAAAGGGTGCAAGAACAGTCCTAGTAACTACAGGCCAGTTAGTTTAACATTAGGGGTGGGTAAGGTTTTAGAAACAATAATCAGGGAAAAAAATCAATAGGCACTTGGAAAGTTTCAAGTTAATTAAGGAGAGCCAACATGGATTTGTAAAAGGTAGATCGTACTTGACTAATCTAATTGAATTTTTTGATGAACAGTGCAGGTTGATGAAGGGAATGTGGTAGATGTTGTTGATATGAATTTTAAGAAAGCATTTGATAAAGTACCACATAAAAGGTTGGTTAGCAAAACTGAGGCTCATGGAAGAGGAGGGTCAGTGTCCAATTGGATAATAAATTGACTTAAGTACAGAAAACAGCAAATCGTGGTAAATGATTGTTTTTGAGACTAGAGGATGGTAGACAGTGGTGTTCTCCAAGGATCAGTGCTAGGACCACTGCTTTTATATATATACAAATATATATATATATGTACGACTTGGACCTTGGAATACAGAGTAGAATTTCAAAACATTCAAGCTTGCACCGATAAGTGGTAAGTAACATTCATGCCACACATGTGCCAGGCAATGACCATCTCCAACAAGAGAGAATCTAACCATCTCCATTTACCGTTACTGAATCCCCTATCATCAACATCCTGATGGTTACCATTGACCAGAAACTTAACTGGACCAGCCATATAAATACTGTGGCTACAAGAGCAGGTCAGAGGCTGGGAATTCTACAGCGAATAACTCACCTCCTGACTCCCCAGTGCCTGTCCACCATCTACAGGCACTAGTCAAGAGTGTGATAGAATACTCTCCACTTGCCTGGATGGGTGCAATTCCAACAACACTCAAGAAACTGGACATCATCCAGGACAAAGAAGCCCACTTGATCAGCACCTTATCCATCACCTTCAACATTCACTTCCTCCACCACCGAAGCACAGTGGCAACAGTGTGTACCATCTACAAGATGCACTGCAGCAACTCACCAAGGCTCATTCAGCAGCACCTTTCAAACCCGTGACCTCTACCACTAGAAAATCAAGGGTAGCAGACGCATGGGAGCACCACCACCAGCTGCAAGTTCCCGTCCAAGTTCCAGTGGAGAATCATCCTGACTTGGAATTATATCACTGTTCCTTCACTGTCACTGGGTCAAAATCCTGGAACTCCCTCCCTAACTGCACTGTGGGTGTACCCACACCCCATGGACTGCAGCAGTTCAAGAAGGCAGCTCATCACCACCTTTTCAAGGGCAATTAGAGATGGATAATAAATGCTGGCCTTGCCAGCAACACCCACATCCCATAAAAAAAATCTCCCATACCTACATTCTTCAACTTCTATGATTTCAAAAACCTTTCCTCACTGAGAGCTGTGGCAAACAGCTTGTACGACATCTACACAGCTGGTACCTTTCCCTGCCTTCTGATCACAAACGGGTGGCCATGTATTTGTTTCTTCTGCTGGATGGACCCCAACCTCATTTACTAGTAATGGCTTAAGGATGGTCACTATGGTGAGTCACCTGTACTGGCAGTTGTCTTTGTTGTTTCCAAGCTGTTGGTGTTGCATCTGCTGGTCGAAGCCATTAGTTGCCTTCACCTGGAAAGAAAATCTACAAATGACAAAATGATATGATTATATCCCTACAGCGTTTCTTTGATCAGATATTTGTACGCTCACACATATGGTCATAAGGAAAATTGTACTATTTGCATGGCAAGATGCAATAGATTGAATTTGTTTAAAAATTCTACATACATACTTAATGATCATAATCTAAGTTGGTTTGCACAGCATGTTAGATACCAGTTCCCCACACTGCATCCAATGCAAACTACTCAACCCGATTCTCCACCAGGACTTATGGTTTGGGAACCCATGGTGCCTCCGGGGACGGATGGTAGATGGTGTGGTCTTCTTCTTCGTCTACTTGCTGTTGATGCAATTATAATTGTCCTGGACCACTTGCCAATTACGCTTGGTGCTGAACATTGGCTATTTTTTTGCAGGGGGTGGTGTTGTCAGTGGACCATCAGCATTTGATAAGGGGCCACATCAAAGGTTATTGCAGAAAATAAAAGCTCATGGTGTAGGGGGTAACATATTGGCATGGATAGAAGATTGGCTAGCTAACAGGAAACAGAGAGTAGGTATAAATGAGTCATTTTCTGTTTGGCAAGATGTAACGAATGGTGTGCCGCAGGGATCTGTGCTGGGGCCTCAACTTTTTACAATTTATATAAATGACTTGGACGAAGGGACCGAAGGTATGGTTGGTAAATTTGATGATGACACAGAAATAAGCAGGAAAGTAACTTGTGAAGAGGACATAAGGCGGCTACAAAGGGATATAGACAGGTTAAGTGAGTGGGCAAAGACCTGGCAAATGGAGTACAATGTGGGCAAGTGGGAAATTATCCACTTTGGCAGGAAGAATTATAAAAAAGCATATTATCTAAATGGTGAGAGATTGCAGAGCTCTGAGATGCAGAGGGATCTGGGTGTCCAAAAGCATGAATTGCAAAAGGTTATTATGCAGGTGCAGCATGTAATTAGGAAAGATAATGGAATGTTATCGTTTATCACGTGGGGAGTTGAATATAAAAGTACGGAGGTTATGCTTCAGCTATACAGGGCATTGGTGAGACCACATCTGGAGTACTGTGTACAGTACTAGTCTCCTTATTTAAGGAAGGATGCAAATGCTTTGGAGGCAGTACAGAGAAGGTATACTCGACTAATACCTGGAAAGGGTGGGCTGTCTTATGAGGAAAGATTGCACAGGCTTGGCTTGTACCTGCTGGAATTTAGAAGAGTAGGAGGTGACTTGATTGAAACATACAAGATCCTGAGGGGTCTTGACAAGGTGGATGTGGAATGGATGTTTTCCCTTGTGGGAGATTCTCAAACTAGGGGTCACTGTTTAAAAATAGGGGGTCGCCCATTTAAGACAGAGATGAGGAGAAATTTTTCTCTCAGAGAGTCAAGAGTCTTTGGAATTCTTTTCCTCAAAAGGCGGTGGAAGTAGTCTTTGAATATTTTTAAGGCAGAGTTAGATAGATTCTTGATAAGCAAAGGGGTGGAAGGTTATCGGGGGTAGGTGGAAATGTGGAGTAATCAGTTCAGCCATGAACTTATTGAATGGCGGAGCAGGCTCAAAGGGCCGAGTGGCCTACTCCTGCTCCTAATTCGTATGTTCATATGTACATATTCGCCGTCAGTGCCCCCTCTAAAACTGACTGCAACTTCAGGATGTGGGGCATGCGCAGATTAAGGTGAAAATCGTGAAGTTACAGTCTGTCACTCAGTGCTCTGCCAAAGGCTACACTATGGACAACACCACCCACCCCCTTCCCCCGCACACCCCCCCAACCACCCCCTCCCCACGGCCACCCCAGAGCTGGCAATCACTGAAATCAGTGAGAATTTTAACTTTCCCGCTCCCATATCACTGTTCAAAACCCCCAAAAAAGTTACACCTTTTCAAAGAGGTATAACTGGGTTTCTAATGGCAATGTGATTCATAAAGTTTGATGAACAACAGAACTGGCACTGAAGAAATAATTTTATATTTGTGGAGTGGTGTTAACTGATTAATCAGTAATGTTTTTAAACCAAATTTTTTAAAATAATTTTTTTTAAAAGCTGTATTTTCAGAATATTTTAGTTTCTACCTTCACCCTATGCGTATATCCCAATTTAATTTTCTCTGTGTAAAGATTTTTTTTAAGTGATTTCAATTTACCGCTTTTCCTGGTTGGAGGGCGGGCTGAGGTCTCTGAAAATCCTTTCATGTTCTTGGCTGCTTGGACAGCCTGATGACATCACTCCAGATCCATACTGGGTATTCCCAGTAAAGGACACTGCATGGCAATTGATATCTTTTGGGACTTTAGTGAGGTCTGACCAAGCTTAGTATAAGATGTGAGGTTTAGACTGAGACAGCATGATAAGACAGAAGCAGCAGACTGTTGAACATAAAGACTTCTTCTTTATTCTGTTTTACTTTCACTTTGCTAGCATGTGTGATCTACAGCAGCCTCTAGGGTATACAATGAACAATGCAATTGCAATTTCAAAACACTACAACACTCCAGGCGATGGAAGGTAAAATCTCACCAGAGAGGTCTCTCAGCGAGATTCACTTCGAGGTCAACGACCAGCGCCCTTGCTTCTCCTCTGACTGCAGATATTGGGCCATTGTGTTTGATCATCTGGCTAATTCTTTGCCTCAGGCATTGGTTGGGTGCTTTATTTCTGTGTCAGTTATTACAGTCCATCTCTTCAGGACCTCATCAATATGAAGCTTCACTGAGACGCTGTGAAGTACAACATACAAAGTATGTTCTCCATTTCATACAAAATTATAGAAGTGATAATCACCAGCTTGAGTGATGGGGGTCAGGGGTGTCAAATGGCACATTTGCATCTGTTGAGTCACTTAGAACCATTATTGGAAAAGTTATTTTACTTGAAGCAAGATGCAAAGTAAAGCAGTAAATCATATTTTCCCAATCAGACAATAAACGACTCTTAATCACTTTCAATAACCATCCAAATATCCAAATCCCTACCAAAAATCTTTCATTTGTATGTTTCATATTAAAAACCAGAGAATGAAGTGAGTTTTTTTTTTATCATTTTACATGTTTTTCCTTTTCCTTAGGTGCCCTATGCCAATCATTCACTTCCTACCAAGAGGGTGTGAATAATGGTAACATAGGAACATAAGAAATGGGAGCATGGGTAGACCACATGGCCATCGAGCCTGCTCTGCCATTCAATATGATCATGGTTGATCTTCGGCTTCAACTCCACTTTCCTGCCTGCTCCTCAAAGAGTCCAAAAATCTATCTCAGCCTTAAATATATTCAACGATGGAGCATCCACAACCCTCTGGGGTAGAGAATTCCAAAGATTCACAACCCTTTGAGTGAAGAAATTTCTCCTCATTTCAGTTCTAAATGAAAATCCTTTCATGTGATTGGCTGCTTGGACAGCCTGATGACATCACTCCAGCAAAGATAAGTGTTCAGAATGATTTTTGTGAGGCCAGCAGGGACTCCCCCTCCCCACCCCACCCCCAGATTCCCTCCTGCCTCTTTAAGTCTTTACTTCAAGCTTGGTACCCCATGATCTGGGAACAACCTGTAAGAGCTGGTTTGGCATTCACAGCTCGCCAATCAGATAGACCTTCAAAGTGGTTCAGGCCGCTTGACAAGGACATTGGGCAGGCAGTGTGGTCACTTCATGCACCCACTCAATGTCCACCAGTAATAAAGAGCAGCACATGTAGTGTTATCACATGGATGGGGCTAAAGCAGGGTTGCAAACTGCTGAGTAGGAGAAAGACCTAGGTGTCACTAAACATGAATCTTTGAAGGTTCACGAACAGTGCCAAAGGGCTATTTCCAAAGCAAATAGAGAGTTAGGATATGTTACCAGGATGATCAAAAACAAAACAAAATCTACTATACCGACCTTGCATAAGACCTTGCTTAGGACTCATCCAGATTACATTATGCAGTATTGATCCCCTCACATCATTGGTGATAGAGAGGCCATGAGAAAAATTCAGAGGAGAGTCACGAGATTGATTTCTAGTTTAAAGGCCCTTAGTTACCATGATTCTTATTCTTTGGCCTCCTTATCTCGAGAGACAATGGGTAAGCACCTGGAGGTGGTCAGTGGTTTGTGGAGCAGCGCCTGGAGTGGCTATAAAGGCCAATTCGAGAGTGACAGGCTCTTCCACAGGTGCTGCAGAAAAATTTGTTTGTCGGGGCTGTTACACAGTTGGCTCTCCCCTTGCGCTTTTGTCTTTTCTCCTGCCAACTGCTAAGTCTCTTCGACTCGCCACACTTTAGCCCCGCCTTGATGGTTGCCCGCCAGCTCTGGCGAACGCTGGCAACTGACTCCCACGACTTGTGATCAATGTCACAGGACTTCATGTCGCGTTTGCAGACGTCTTTAAAGCGGAGACATGGATGGCCGGTGGATCTGATACCAGTGGCGAGCTCGCTGTACAATGTGTCTTTGGGGATCCTGCCATCTTCCATGCGGCTCACATGGCCAAGCCATCTCAAGCGCTGCTGACTCAGTAGTGTGTATAAGCTGGGGATGTTGGCCGCCTCGAGAACTTCTGTGTTGGAGATACGGTCCTGCCACCTGATGCCAAGTATTCTCCGGAGGCAGTGAAGATGGAATGAATTGGGACATCGCTCTTGGCTGACATACGTTGTCCAGGCCTCGCTGCCATAGAGCAAGGTACTGAGGACACAGGCTTGATACACACGGACTTTTGTGTTCCGTGTCAGTGCGCCATTTTCCCACACTCTCTTGGCCAGTCTGGACATAGCAGTGGAAGCCTTTCCCATGCGCTTGTTGATTTCTGCATCTAGAGACAGGTTACTGGTGATAGTTGAGCCTAGGTAGGTGAACTCTTGAACCACTTCCAGAGCGTGGTTACCAATATTGATGGATGGAGCATTTCTGACGTCCTGCCCCATGGTGTTCGTTTTCTTGAGGCTGATGGTTAGGCCAAATTCATTGCAGGCATCCGCAAACCTGTCGATGAGACTCTGCAGGCACTCTTCAGTGTGAGATGTTAAAGCAGCATCGTCAGCAAAGAGGAGTTCTCTGATGAGGACTTTCCGTACTTTGGACTTCGCTCTTAGACGGGCAAGGTTGAACAACCTGCCCCCTGATCTTGTGTGGAGGAAAATTCCTTCTTCAGAAGACTTGAATGCATGAGAGAGCAGCAGGGAGAAGAAAATCCCAAAAAGTGTGGGTGCGAGAACACAGCCCTGTTTCACGCCACTCAGGATAGGAAACAGCTCTAATGAGGTGCCGCCATGTTGAATTGTGCCTTTCATATTGTCATGGAATGAGGTGATGATACTTAGTAGCTTTGGTGGACATCCAATCTTTGCTAGTAGTCTGAAGAGACCACGTCTGCCGACGAGGTCAAAGGCTTTGGTGAGATCAATGAAAGCAATGTAGAGGGGCATCTGTTGTTCGCGGCATTTCTCCTGTATCTGACGAAGGGAGAACAGCATGTCAATGGTTGATCTCTCTGCACGAAAGCCACACTGTGCCTCAGGGTAGACGCACTCAGTTAGCTTCTGGAGCCTGTTTAGAGCGACTCAAGCAACGACTTTCCCCACTATGCTGAGCAGGGAGATTCCACGGTAGTTGTTGCAGTCACCGCGGTCACCTTTGTTTTTATAGTGGGTGATGATATTGGCAACGGGCATGTCCTGAGGTACTGCTCCCTTGTCCCAGCACAGGCAAAGCAGTTCATGTAGTGTTGAGAGTATAGCAGGCTTGGCACTCTTGATTATTTCAGGGGTAATGCTGTCCTTCCCAGGGGCTTTTCCGCTGGCTAGAGAATCAATGGCATCACTGAGTTCCGATTTTGTTGGCTGTATGTCCAGCTCATCCATGACTGGTAGAGGCTGGGCTGCATTGAGGGCAGTCTCAGTGACAACATTCTCCCTGGAGTACAGTTCTAGGTAGTGCTCAACCCAGCGGTCCATTTGTTTGTGTTGGTCTGTGATTATGTCCCCTGATTTAGATTTGAGGGGGGGCGATCTTCTTGATGGTTGGTCCAAAAGCTCTCTTAATGCCATCATACATTCCTCTGATGTTTCCGGTGTCTGAGGCCAGCTGAATATGACTGCATAGGTGTTGACCTATACAGTCATATTCAGCTGACCTCAGACACCAGAAACATCAGAGGAATGTATGATGGCATTACCATGATAGGGTTAGAGAATTGAGACTTTTCAGTTTAGAAAAGCAGAGATTCTGAGGTGATTTGATTGAGGTCTTTACAATAATAAAAAGGTCAGATTTGGTTCATGTGGATAGGCTGTTTGCACTAGATAAGTTAGGAAGAACCCAGGGACACAGGTATAAGGTATGTAAGCATGGAACTAGGTTCGATGTTGAGAGATATTTCTTTTCACAGAGCATTGTTGACCTATGGAACAAGCTGCTGGTTCAAGCAGTGTACACAGGTTCACTGCAAATCTTCAAAAGGGAAAATCATTGTATGTTAAAGGTAGCTGGGATATCAGGGGATGTGTCTCCCAGTGCCTGTGGTCTCCTGGAACTTGTTTGATCACTTTCAACAGTTTGGGGGGAATCTCACAGAGGTTTTTGTCCCCCTAACTTTAGCTTTTTCTCTGCTTTTTTTGACTGTCCCAGGAGATTGCCAGGCTGGATGGTGGGGAGGGTAGGGGAGGCATGGTCAATGGGCTGTGGTACAGGGAGAATGAGAGGCATTGGCTTTGATTTCAGCTCCTCAGCCTGGCAGGATCCAGACTGGTGGGGGTGGTGTGGGGTGTGGGTGCCAGTTCAAATGAAGCGGGGAAGTTATCCCGTCCCGATCTAGCCAACTTCTCCTTTAAATTGCAGACGGCAAGAGCTTCCACCTCAAGGCCAGGCTCCGAAAAATCCTTTGGGGTCCCGATCTAGCATCTTAGTCTGAGGCCTGATCAAGGGAGCAGTGATGGCTTCTTCATCAGGCCAACCTTCCAGGAGCAGCAGCCAGAGCCAAAACAGGCCGGAGCCCTTCGATGAACTTACCTTGCACCCATTCCTAAGAGTACCAAGCTGCAGGCTCCCGCCATCCAAATTCCCTCTCCCACACTTGGCCAGGCAGTGATTCTTACCAGGTTAAGGTGACACTCCAATTTGCACATGTAAATAAGGTCTGGGAGCTAATATCTCTCTGAGCCTCAGCAAGCCAGTTTGCTGCTTGTTCTGGCACCTCCCCAACCTACCAATCCCACCCCAAGTTAAAATTGAGGCCATGGAACGCATAAGTTCCACCATGGATGGGACAGGATTGATGAAATAGTTGTTTCTGTTCCTGTCTGTTGTTTTCATATGATTATATATTACCCCTCAACCGACACCAACAAACGGATTGATTGGTCATTCATCTCATTTTCTGTTTGTGGAACCATATTTTGCACGAGTTGGCTGCTGCATTTACCTATCAGTGACTGAACTGTTGTTCATTGGCTGCAAAGTGCATTGGGCCACCTGAGGACCTAATAGGCATTATATAAACAAACGTTCTTCCTTTTATTCCACATTCTCAAACAAAATCGGCCAAGGAGAAGGAAATTGAAAGGTAGCCCCATATGCTTTCTGGTAACTAGTTGTAGCAGGACATTGCGAAAGGCCTGAGAGACCAATGTTATCTAGCTGGCCTCGTATTCAGGTATGGCATAACACAGGGCACAGGTGAGGCAGAAGAGAGACAAGGGGCAGCAAAAGAATGGGAGGGAAAAAACAAAAATCAACATTTTTGAACAGTGGATTCGTTCTAAATATAATGAGCAGCACAGAGGACTAAGTATTAAGATGTCTTCTAGTACAAGTTGTTATGTTGTGTTTAAGGTCAGTACACCCTGTTTCCATTTTAGTGAAGTTTCTTGGCAGTTTGTAGGCAGAAAGTGGTCTGAACTATTCCCCAAGTAATAAACTGTATCTCATACTCACCGCACTGATCTCCATTTAGTGGATGCTTGACATTTGGACTCATATTACATGTTTAACCCTCTGAGTACTCCTCTGTAAATTTCAAAATGCACCCATCTGCTTTAATAATCCATAAAGAACATTTTAAATAGCATTGTCTATTCCAGAGAAATATTCAAGAGGACGATTGCTTTTCCAGCAATATATTCTGAAAATTCAACTAGACAGCACTGCCTAGTTTTACTATACATGTGCTAAAGAGGGAAAAGGAGGAACAGAGAGACAGAGAGGGTAGAGAAAGAGACAAACACAGACAAAGTTAAGATGCAAAAGAGAGTGAAGTTCAAGTCATGTGTCCAAATGTACTCTGGTGAGACCGCATCTGGAGTATTGCGTGCAGTTCTGGTCACCGCATTATAGGAAGGATGTGGAAGCTTTGGAAAGGGTGCAGAGGAGATTTACTAGGATGTTGCCTGGTATGGAGGGAAGGTCTTACAAGGAAAGGCTGAGGGACTTGAGGTTGTTTTCGTTGGAGAGAAGGAGGAGGAGAGGTGACTTAATAGAGACATATAAGATAATCAGAGCGTTAGATAGGGTGGATAGTGAGAGTCTTCTTCCTCGGATGGTGATGGCAAACACGAGGGGAAATAGCTTTAAGTTGAGGGGTGATAGATATAGGACAGATGTTAGAGGTAGTTTCTTTACTCAGAGAGTAGTAGGGGCGTGGAACGCCCTGCCTGCAACAGTAGTAGACTCGCCAACTTTAAGGGCATTTAAGTGGTCATTGGATAGACATATGGATGAAAATGGAATAGTGTAGGTCAGATGGTTTCACAGGTCGGCGCAACATCGCGGGCCGAAGGGCCTGTACTGCGCTGTAATGTTCTAATGTTCTAATGTACTGGTGACCAGTAGTTTTTCAGTAGGATGATCCCATGGCATCTTGGCTCCTTTATTGTATTGGCCAGTTTTATCATCCAGATCCACCCATTATAACATTGGCTGACTGTTGGCACTTCTTATATTCCTCAAGATTAGATCCGGAAACTTTCTTCCACCTTTTTAGACCTCTCCCAACTTTTCTTGAGATATCTAATTCACTACAAAGAGACCATGAAAAGGAAACCATTTTGCTAACAGTGGAAGGGAAACTTTCGGACCACGTATTCTCACACCACATTGGTTGGGGAGAATGGTTAGCAGAGACCCCGGAGCAGAATCGTGTGCCTGCCTTCTGGGTTCAGGATTGGTGTACACCCAAAAATATTTTTGAACTATAGTCTGGAGTTTTCATTCGTTTATGTTTTATCAGCACCATCCAGGTGCAATTGGCCAAACTAGTGCAAAAGATCTCAGAAATTCAAGCGTTAGTTACGTCAAGCGGAAGTCATGTTTCTGTGATCTTTAGCACTGAATTAAAAATCATTGCACTGGAAGCCAGTACCTACCCCACCCCCCACAAAAGTGGCCATGCCTCAGATTGAAATGATGTTGAGTTTCCACCGATTGTGACTGTTTGCAGCCGTTCCAGATAGGTCTTCAAATTGAACTTGTTTTATGAGGTGCACACGCACCCATAGCCACAATTTAGAACTTTCTACTTGTTGGAAATATTTAATTTCCTAAGAAACTGGCTAGTGCACATCAATGAAACTATTAAATGGTTCCACACAGTTTCCTTTAAATCATTTCCAGTGAGCTTTAAATCAGGTTACTCATAGTTGGAGGAGTGGACACTTATTAAAAATGTTTATTTTTGGTGATTTTTTCAACTGCAGCAGGTTAGCACCCTTAAATATATCAAGGAATATTTTTTAATGGATAGAGAAAAAAAACAATTACATTCTATTAAACTAGTTCATAGAAGATTTTATATCTGTGATTATGTAAATAGAGTTTAGTGGAAACCTGAACTGTAACATAACTAGCGCAATTTCAAGTACAATCTGCACCCAATTTCCTGATTGCACTCAAAGCGGAAGCTCTACCCCGTAGCATTTTGCAAAAAGCTTTTATAAAAGAGAAAAAGGATTTGTAAACAGTTCTGAAAGGTTACACTTAAAAAAAAACAGTGAGAAAAAGAGGGAATCTGCCTGATCTTTCACAGGGGAGCACCACATTTCCCATAGACGGTTGAAGGTCATTGCTTATTTAAACAGCAGAACAATAGAAGGTTTTGGTTGCTATTTCTCTTCTGTGTGCATGGTAACCATTTGTTTTGATTATATTCTATTTAAGTGAACATACATTATCGCTTGAGTTTACACAGGAGCTTCGCTTTTGTTTATCTCATACTGAGTCTTGACTGTACATCTGTCAGTTACAGCCATTAATGACAGGTTACAAACTGAATTAAAAAGCAGGTCTGATTCAGTTATACTCTAGCAAGAAATTTAGTGTTATATTTTTATCTATGTGTGTGGGGGTGGGTAGGTGGAGCCTATATCAACGCACCAACCTGTGTTTTCTGTAAATGATAAGCACGTGCTCCAGTAACCCTCATGTTTAACAAGTGATACTGAATTTACTCTATACTTGTCCCAGCACAGTGCCTGAGGACAATACTCCTGGGAGAGGATTCCATTTGTAGACGAAACAGTGTGTGCTGCTGTCTAGTCAGTGATTTTATGGAGAACTGACAGCCCAAACACATCTCTCCAATGCCGCAGAGGGTGGAGTCTGGAGTAGATCATTCTTTGCAAGTTCACTGGCCTCCATGGTTTAGATGTACTGGGACAAGAAAGAAGAGAATGTGTTTTCTCTACAATCTTCCAAACTGGGTGCAATATCTCACAATAGATCCATTAAAGCTTAGTAGAGTTCTGACACTATCAAATATTACAGTTGAGGCCAAGATTACTTGAGGGTTCCTCCTTTGCTATCAGCATTCCCAACTATCTTCACCACTGGTTTGAGTGAATGATATGCAGCCCATGTGACATGACCAAAGCACCAATTTTTTTTTGCTTCGTTTATATGTGAGGTTTGGAAGTGAAACTTTCAGGTTAATCTGAGATTACAAACTCTTCCATTTTCCTAAAGACAAGATCCCTTTCTATCTTGGGTTTGTTCATCAGGAACTCTCACCAATATTGCTTTTTATCACACCTTTTGTCCTGTTCTATTTATCTCCTTTTACAATATCAACCCAGTATTTACCTCCAATTTGAGAGTGGTTTCTTGGAGCCTCCTCCACCCTATAAAACTGGGAACACAGGCTATCGGTAGCAAGTTGTTCATGATGCCACCGAATGACATGGTGTTCTACACTAGCAGTCTTTTCCCCTGGCCCTGCCATGGAGCGACAGAGATACACTGATCGGTATACAGATATCAACCTTTATAACATATAGGATTCTGCAAAATTGTAAGAGAATATCCTTTTAAATACAGGAATGGAAATAGGATGGAGAGCAGGGAGCATGGGGGACAATATGAATTTTACATTTGTTTAACTTACCAGATAAGACCATGTCAAAACGCATCCAGTTCTAGTTTGAAAAATTAAAGAGAGCCTATGATTGAGCTCTTTAGTGCTTGAGCATTGAACATCATATGAGTAATGCATATATAGTATATTAGGTGGGGAGAATCGCATGCTCATAATTCATCCAATATTTTGACCAAACAGAGGGCTAAATATTTGTCTTACAAGTAATTGCTTTGCATGAATCCTTCCCTGTAACTTACATTGCAATTACATTTCAATCCCGAAAATGTATTTATTGGAGTGGTAAAGAAAAGTCGGACATGTTATCGAATAGCTCAGATGCTACTATTTTGGATTTCTGAGCCTGACCTTCTCGAGTCCGAACCATAAACTTGGATAAAACTCAAATGGCCTAGCTCTCCGGTACTCATTATACAGCAAGGGTACTCATTGCAGCTTTCCTTCCCTTGTCAGATCCATGTGCCTCTGGGCCTCCACCAACAGCCTAGCTTGCTGCATGGTTTTGGTGATCTGGGATTCAATGCTTAGTTTGAACTCTCTTAGGTTCTTGCCCTCCTGGAAAAGAAAGCAAGGGAAAGATATCAGGGGGCAAATTCCATACAGCAAGTGCAAGTGTCTTAACTAAATAGAACTACATAATAGAAACTATTGGTCTGATTATTCTCATTTTTTTCTGGCTATTCCTGTGAGGAAGTGCCTGATTTCCGCTAGACAACTGGCTACAGTGATTGACATCAGAAACTCACTTTGTGATTCACTGGTGCATATCAATGTCCCATTACTCTGTGTTGCAATATCCCTGAGAGTGACTCTCAGCAAGATATTAGTTGGGATTGTGGCCCTCAACAAAAAGTTAATTGGTAACAAGCTGCCCAAACTGAATCTATTTTCTCAGGTGGACTGCTAGATGGAGCACTGCTTGATAATGAGATGGGCGAGGACTAACCTGCTCTCTTCGCTGACAGAAAAACTGTGCTGGCCAGTGTTGAGTGAAGGAACACATTGTAAAGATAAGTGAGAAAATACAAAACTTGATTTCTAGATCATGATTCAATGGAAAATGGACAACACAGCCAGTTAGAAAAGTATAGGAATTTGAAGGAAACGGGTTTGGTGAATATTCATTTATTCCCAGTGAAATCAGGCCACAAGTCACAATTGCAATCAAATTCAACACAATTGTCATGAATTCACAAGTTTTCTCAGAGGTGATTTGGGAAATTGAAAAGCTGTCACATTACATAGACAAACTAAGGTGAGGTGGTGAGTTGCAACTGGCCTAATTGAGTACTTGACGTTATCATTTTCAGGTGCAAAGGCTCCTAAAAATGGTATCTTTTTCTTTCACAGGCTTAAATATGTCGCACATGCAGACACACAGCAAGGATTTGAAAAGAAATTTCTTTTGGAACGTAGTGGGGTAGATTCTGACTTTGTAAAATGGGTAATAGCGAATCGACAACCAAGTTTACATCCTTCCCTGTCACACAAAGCCAAGATTGACCCCAATGAAACTGGCACAAAGTACCCTGTAAAAACAATAAACAAAAATGGAGGTCTCATTGATATTAATGCTGCATGATTCCCTGTTATAGAGTCATAGAAAGATACATCACTGAAACAGGCCCTTTGGCCCACTGAGTCTGTGCTGACCATCAACCACCCATTTATACTAATCCTACATTAATCCCATATTCCCTACCACAACACTATCTTCCCTCAATTCTCCTACCTACACTAGGGGCAATTTACCTAACAACGTGCAAGTCTTTGGCTGTGGGAGGAAACCACAGCACCCGGCAGAAACCCCCACAGTCACAGGAGAGCTTGAAAACTCCACACAGGCAGTACCCAGAACTGAACCCAGGTCGCTGGAGCTATGAGGCTGCAGTACTAACCACTGCACCACTCTTTTGTTAGGTTTTACCAGATCGTTCTAAGTGCATTGGAAAAGTCTTCAAACCATTCGCATGCCCAGAGCTAAACATTTGGTTGTCACAAGAATGATTTATTTTGTGCCAAAGCCTGGCATGCTAAATGGACTATAAATACATTATTTTTTAAGGTGAACTGTAATGTAACTTGTTTGAAACTGTATTGCATTATACAGATAGTTTGTAAGTCCCCCTCAGTAGTTCAGCTGATTAAGTCAGTGCATTGCTGAGCAATACAGACCAGAAAGATCCCAGGTTTGCTTCTCCAGTCTATGCTGATTTGGATCATCATAGCCTGGGTGGTAATAGGACTACTAAATTTGGCCTTCATGCCATTGAGTTAGGGGGAGGAAACTGAACCAGGCTCCCTACTCCTGTCGATTTTCCGGCAGTTGCTGCTGGAAGTGATATTGTGTAGATGTCAATTGTTAACAGGAGTGGGATTACTTGCGTTGCCTGCTGTAGTCAAATAGCCTATCAATAGGTTCACATATAAAAGTTAGCCAACTGGAACACTATCCCAGAAAAGGATTAAATCCATTTGGGAGTGGAGGAGGGGAAGGATTAAAACTGATGGAAAAGGAGGAGGAAAAAAACTAATAATTTCCAACATTCAACATGAAATTTTCATTCTCCTGCAAGTGAAAACTGATTTACTGTAATAATTATTTGACCACAAAGATTTACTCCATATAGGATAGAAATACATTAATCATATCATAGTTCTAACAATACCAGCATGTGATTGCCATGCAAAATGTATATCCTTCACATTTCAGATACCGGATGTTACAAAGTAAAGCAAGTCGGATACACAGCACTCCTAATGTTCCTACCTATTAAGGTATGGATTTTTTTCTAATATTTATAATATGCATTTAGATTTTGGTACAGAATGATATTTCTGTCATGAAAGATTGATAGCATTTTAAAAATGGACAGTATTTTTAAAATATATCAAATGGTAATGTACAGGCTGGAGTGATGGGATGCAAATTCAATTCCCCCTTCATCAGGGCCATGTTCCTCTGGGGAATTATTGAGGTCAAGTGCCTTCCTGCAAGGAGATAGGAAAGTTATCCTCTATTGCGTCTCCTCCTCTGAGTTAAATTGCTAAGCACGATCCCAGGTGGTGCGTGGTGAATGGGATGGGGAGGGGTAATTTTTTTTTTTTAGAAATACAGCACTGAAACAGGCCCTTCGGCCCACCGAGTCTGTGCCGACCAACAACCACTCATTTATACTAACCCTACAGTAATCCCATATGCCCTACCATCTATCTACACTAGGGGCAATTTGTAACAGCCAATTTACCTATCACCTGCAAGTCTTTTGGCGGTGGGAGGAAACCGGAGCACCCGGAGGAAACCCACGCAGACACAGGGAGAACTTGCAAACTCCACACAGGCAGTACCCAGAATTGAACCCGGGTCGCTGGAGCTGTGAGGCTGCGGTGCTAACCACTGCGCCACTGTAATCTGAGGAAAATAGCTTCCAACTTATCAAATATAATGTTTCATCTACAGTCTTCAATATAGTTGTTTGAAATGCAGGCACATGATTTTAAAAATATGTCCTTTGCTGATTCACTGCTGAAAGGAGTGATCTTAGCAGTGGAAGTAACACTATGGGAGACTATAGCAATGAGTCTATTTCCTGTTGAGGTACTCATCAAAGTTACTCATCAATACTGGTAAGGATATACAGCCAAAGGTTATAATAAATCTATATTGACTGCACTTCCCACTATTACTGCTGACAGATTTCCTCTCAGTTAACAGAGGCAACCTTTGCCTGAGCTTGTTGCTATTGTGGCGTGTTTTAGGAGGTGCCTCCAACCACTGAAGCAATTGTTTACCAGCTGTTTTAAAAGTAAACCATTTTTGTGCTCCAGGTAAGAGTTGCCAGCATTAAAGATGCAACTCTCATTCCAGTTTTCATTATCTATCAATAGTATTGAGCCACCCTCACCTGCCCCACCAATCCTACCTCAGTCTGCAATCTCAACCCATCACCATCTGCTGCTCCAATCTGGACTTTTCCCACAACACTCATTCAATTGGCCTTTGAGTGAAATTGCTAGTCAGTACCAAATTATGGTCAGCTTTAAGCTGTGGGCTCATGCACACTAGAAATAGAATTAAAATTGCCCCAGACAATTATACTTTAAAATCTTAAGACCAACATTTCATTGTAGGTTGCAGTTAGACCCATATTCCAAAAGTGAAAGGGCGTTGTGTGAACCCAAGGCATCACCCAATCGCCAGCTCTAGCTATCAATTGGTATCATTTATATAATGCAGTACCCAAATTGCTATATTATATTTCAGCATGTTTCTACTAGTTTGTAATATTATCCTTGCTAAGGATTCTGAAGATATGAAGGAGTAGTATGCCACAAAGAAACAGGCTCCTAAAGGAGCAAAGTTAGTGTGCAGATGCTTACTGGCGTAATGTTGATGTGCTTGGGTGAAGGGGGTAGAAGCTAAGTAATTTACCCCAGTCCATCCTGTCTGGCTGTAGACATTGCTTCTGTAGACTCTGAAACGTGAATG
Source organism: Heterodontus francisci (assembly GCF_036365525.1). Lineage (NCBI taxonomy): Eukaryota > Metazoa > Chordata > Chondrichthyes > Heterodontiformes > Heterodontidae > Heterodontus > Heterodontus francisci. Next base: position 112,408,374 of record NC_090377.1, read on the forward strand.
TTTCTGCTTGCCTTAGCTAGACTCCAGCTATCCACTAGTAGAGGGTGCACAGAACTGATCAGTATAGTATTAGTAGCAATCTATCATTTTCCGTTCAATGTAATATAGACAATGTGATGAATGGTTCTTCCATCATTAGTCACATCAGAACAAATTGGTATCTGGCAATGAGATATGGTTAAAAATTTAAAGTAGAGTAATAATGTGGGAATTCCAATCTCCAGGGGAGTCTTCTCACTAACTGTGCATGTGGACCTTTGGCCTTTTTGTGTGGTCATGTTGGAACTCATTTCCTTTATTTTTCTGTCTATAATTAAGGAAAGGACTGCATGCAGTTTCAAATCATTGTGAGAAGATTTCAGTTTAATAAAATACAGCCTGCAGATTTATAGAAGACAAAATGCCCTTTGTTGGCAAAATGGTTTTATTGTCAGAGGGAACATATGTGAATAAAAATCTAACAGAATATAGTTTTTAATGCTTATACAAAGATAAAGTAATAAATCCTTTCAAATTCTATCATTTTGTATTTACAATTTAAGTTGAACTTGGAGGTGTCTAAGGTTTATTGAATTCTACAAATTTCTCATCTTCAGTCAATTGCTGTGCTTAATCAGTCAATTTAAAAATATCATCTTTGAATACATCTGAGAATTTTGCAGTAATCTATGCAGATTGTTTTTTCAGAAACAGGACATGATAATGCATCACAATAAACTTTATGCAGCTGGTGAGGCAGTTCAGTATTGTTTTTCTCCTATTTTTATATTGGCAACAAATGTCACAGGAACACAGTAAGAATATTCCACAATCTGTGATAACATCCGCGCTGAATGATTATGACGTAATTACCCCAATCTTATGGAGTGATTTTTAAAGAATTCATTCACAGGATGTAGACATCGCTAACAAGGCCAACATTTATTGCCCTCTCCTAATGGTTGTTGAGAAGGCAGTGGTGAGCCACCTTCTTAAATTTTTCAGCCATTTCAGAGAGCAGTTAAGAGTCAAGTAAATTGTTGTGTGTCTGGAGTCACATATGGAGCAGACCAAGTAAGGACAGCAGATTTCCTTCCCTAAAGGATATTAGTGAACAAGATGGGTTTTACAACAAACTGGTCGTTTCATGGTCACCATTACTAATAGTAGTTTTTTATTCCAGATTTATTTAATTAATTGAATTTGAATTCCCCAGCTACCATGGTGGGATTTAAACTCATATCTCCAGGGCATTGGGATTAGTAGTCCAATAACATTAACTATGCAACACACCAGGTAGAGTGGTGGCAATTGCAACTGATGCCAGACCTAAAGGGGGAATTTTACTTCACTCCATGTGGAAGTTATGTGGAGCTGGAGTTAAAACCCAAGTGGTAAACTTCATTTCCTGCCCCACGGCTATATTAACACTGCTATTTTCTTGGGATCGAGATGCCCCAGACTCAGGTAGGTACCATAAATATATGCAAATTACAATCCTGTTGCTCAGGCAGAACACTGATGCTATTGTAACTGCCTACTGAGCAGGGCATCTACCACTGATGATCCACTCGGTGAAACCTGGCAGAATCTCAGTGGAAGCCCTCTATGGCAAGTGTAAAATTTATTTTTATGGAGCCCAGAGGAGCAGGCATGCCCTCTCCCCTTTTGCCCTGTGAAACCCTTCTGAATCGCAGGCACCCATCCCCTGCCCTCCAGTGTCGGTCTCCGGGCTGCCTGCTCTTTGCAATCTGGCGAGCTGCATTTTCATGCCTGCTTCATGCAGCTGGCTGGCTGGCGAGATTCAGATGAGGTTGGGCTGTTAAAATAGCCTAGACCTGCCACTGTAGCTCCAGGGCATGTTCTGCTGGCTGCATGAAAGAATGTTGCTAGCCAAGTCTTCAATGTCAGTTTTACGGGTGTTGATTGGTCCGTAGTATATGGCATAAACCATAATCAAATCTTGAGTCATCACTGGTTTCTCTCATTTTCCTGAAGGAGATTTTCAACAATTGTTATGCTGTAATGACATGTATCTCTCTAAAGTAAAATCCTGGGGCTGAATTATCGGGCCCCCCCCTACAAAAGAAGGGAATGGAGGCGGACGTGGGGGGGAGGGGGTGGGGGGGGGGGGTGCCCTGAAAATACTGACATTGGGCTGTGTGTTGATTTCAAGGTGCCATGCCCAGCGCTGACAATAATGAGCAGCGCAGGGGGCTGGAGGGACAGGAATCCCACTCTCCTGCCATTTCAGGGCAATTAAGATAGTTTAAAAGCTCATTAAGACCTTTTAAAGGGTTCCAGTTCTGATTTTGAAAGGGCCAGACAGGTTACCCATGCCTTCAGAAACAGTTTATCTGAAGGGAGGCAGGGAGAGTGGGGAGCCAGCCATGGCTGCCCCAGGGCATCATCCTGGGCCTGTAAGAGGGCCAGCAGGGCAAAGGGGGACAGGGCACTTGGTAAGGGGTGCCCTTGGTACCGCACTGTTGACAATGGGAGTGGGTACAAAACCCGCCAAGGACAATTGGTCAGCCCGCTGTCCAGAAAGAAGGCTACAGGTGGCAATGGGGGCACAACTGTCAGATTTTGGGACCAGTGGTGATGAGGAGAAACACCCTCCACAGGAAAGGCGGAGCCACGGGCATCAGGAGGGCATGGGAGAGGAAAGAGGGTCAGGAAGGCGACAGAGGCCAAACCCTCAAAACAAGATCTACAGGAGATTACCGAAACCCAGTGCCACGGAAGACTACGACACTCCAGGTGGATGTCATCGGCATCTGTCCCCTCTTCACCAAAGACCTCCTTGTAGCACTGGATGCTATGCCCTGCCAGTGGCCAACAAAATCAATGTGGCCTTGAAATTCTTCACTCCTGGCTAATTCCAAGGATCAGCAGCGGGCCTTAGTGGCAAAAACGGCAGGACAGCACTGCATCTCACTGGTCACTGATGCCCTCTTTGCCAGAGCTTGATAGCACATTCATTTAATGACAGACGCGGCCTTGCAGGATCAGAGGGCAGTGGGTTTCACCACCGTCACTGGATTCGCCCAGATGCAGGGTGTCATCGACTGCACCCATGTGGCCATCAAGGCACCAAGTGACCAGCCAGTGAGATCCACCAGCAGGAAGGGCTTCCAGTCCCTCAACATTCAACTGGTCTGCAACCACAATGAGAGCTTATTCCACGTTTGTGCTTGCTTTCCTGGCAGCTGCCATGACTCCTTCATCATCTGCCAGCCCACGCTGCCTCAGATCTTTACTTCAATTCCCAAAGTGCGTGGATGGGTCCTCGAGGACAAGGGATATCCCTTGAAGTGATGGCTACTCTACAGAAGCCCCAGACAGAGACATTGATACAACCAATGCCACCTGCTCAACAGGACAATCATTAAGTAGGCCATCAGGCTTCTGAAGATGTGATTCAAGTGCCTGGACCAGTCGGGTGGCACTCTCCAATACCCTCCTGAAATGGTCTCAGTCTGCTGCGTTCTCCACAACATGGCCCTACAGCGAGTTGTGGACCCTGAGGATGGTGAGACCCTGGAATGAGACAGCTCACCAGGGGAGGAGTGGGAGCAGGAGGTGAGAGAGGAGGAGAAATTGGAGGTGGAGGGAGATGACACTGAACAGAGAGGTACCTCTGCTGCAAGATGAGCTGGCCTCCTCCTGCCACCCTCCGGGAAGAGGCCCTCCCTCCTCTCCCTCACAGCCTTCAGCATTAGATCCAGGTGGGTATCGATGAAGCGAGGGTCTGCCCTACCCCTAGTGCCTCCAGCTCCCCTGTGACATCTCGCTTCCCTCTGGTGCTGTAAAAGGCAGATCTCTCCCTCAGGACAACAAGCAGCCTCAGTGATGGCTACCATGGAGTGTCTAAATTGTTCCACATCTCATTTGACCCACCTCCATTTCCACCCCCACTGGCTCTAAGTGGATAGGAAACCCGTATCCATATCAATTAAGGGCTCATCCCCGTGAAAATCTGAACTTTACTCAGTTTCCCACTGGAGGCGGGTTTCTGACTCAAAAACAGACCCAGCTCCTGTTTCCCACTTCTGTGGCCAAAATTCAGCCCCCTGTTTCCAATCTGTTCCTAGACCTCTAAAATCTATATTAGATATAATTTACCAGGAGTTATCCATCTTACTGTCCCTCTTCCATTATAGCTATCACAATGTGGGTGTGGCATCCTGGACAATGTAGATAGTTGTTTGTTGAGAGGAAGCGAGAAGTTGTGATTTGTGATAGTGGTCATTCGAAATAGTTTGAATAGCTTGATGTAAAATGGTTCAGCAAAGTTGTTTTGAATGTAAAAATCAAGAGTGAGATTACACAGGAAAAACATCTATTTTATTTTGAAGAATGACTAGCGAGACAGAAAGAGATAAAATGTCAAATAGAAAGACAGAGAGGGAGAAAGAAGGAATTAGAGGTTGGAAGACAAATAGCAACACAGATACAGAGAAGAACGATTACTGTAATTTCTGAGTAACTTTAAGGCTGTAATCCGACTTCTGGTTATGGATAATGGTAACGGTCTGGAAAACCTGGATTGTTATGACATAAAAAGGATAATTCAGTGACTCCCAATGGGAAAGTTGTGGTCTAATGGAGTTCCCTGAGTCACTTTCACTGAGTGTAGCTCCATACTAGATCACCAGATTATGCTTTGGGGGGAATTTTAACCTGGAGGAAGCATGGGTTTGAGTGAGGGTGAGGGGACTGAAACTGGGAAAATACAAGTGCGTTAGGAAGTCACCTCCAACCCTTTGACTTTTACACTTAACTCAAGTTCATTAGGCTGCTTGCGACGTAGGATACCTATGAACATTAGCTAACCGCTGAATTGGAATGATGTTTCAACTGACTTTCAAATTTAATGGCAAATCCACAGATTTCCCAGGCTTCCTGAAACTCATCAGTGAAAATAAGGCAAGAACACAATGGCAATTGAGGGACTGAATCAAACTCATGGAAATATCCTCAGTCCTCACAGCTCCTTGCTTACCTACCAGTGGGAAAGGATTTGTCCACAGGTCTTCTGAATCACATCAGGATGTGTGACGCTTTGGCTGCCTTAGACTAGACCTTGGACGAACACCAATATGAGCAGTAGCACAAGCAGAACCAGCACCCACAGAACCAGCACCCGCAGAACCAGCACCCACAGAACCAGCCCTCTCTTGGGAGACCTGTAGCTAGGCAGCAGAGAGTGCAGCTGCAGAGAGGGGAGCAGCAGCTTGCAAGAGGCACTACCAGCGACACAGGGGCTGGATTTTTGATTTGGGTTCGGGACCCTGACGCTGGGATCAAATGCGGGTTCCAACCCCACACCATGGGCTGAATTTTACGCTGCCCCAGCGGGTCGGATGGTGGTGTGGGGACGGCATAAAATTGAACGGGAGGCCTTCCCGCCCCGCTCCCGAATCCAGCCAACTTTAAGGCGGTCGGGCAGGGTGGGGGGGGGGGGGTGGAAATGGCCCGCACGCCCGAGGCCAATCAAGGCCCTAAAAGGCCACCTAAGGGCCCTCTCCCGCCTCAACGGCTATTTTACCCGTGGCAAGTGGGCGTGCTGGGGTCGTGAAAGGTCATCCAGCGATAGCCGCTAGCCGTTCTGCACGCCAGAGGGTACCATGGCAGTCGGGCACAGAGTACCCAATTGAGGGCCGCCCCCGCCTCCCAACCCATGCCCGGGACCCAAGACGCCCAACCCCCCCTCTCCCCGAACGACTACCCTTGCCTCGCAGCCATGAGCGATCACCCCCACCCCCCCAGCGAGGCAAGCCCAACGTACCTGAAGTCCTGACTCCATGGCGTCGGCTAGGCTGCAGTCCCAGCAGTGGCCATTGCTCCTGGTGGTGCTGCTGGAACTAAGAGCTGCCAGCCCGCTGATTGGCCGGCAGCTCACTGAGGTGGGACCTCCTCCCTCAAGTGGATGGAAGTCTCACCTCGGGACAATTAAAGCCCGGGGACCCGTAAAATGAGGGTCAGATCCCTGGGCTAGGCAGAAGCAGGTTCGCCACCGACTTTTACGTCGGTGATGGTCCCGTCCGCCTAAGGTAAAATCCAGCCCCATGCCTGAAATAGTCACCCGACACTATTTTCCAACAAACGGCCAGTTATTGACCAGAGGGTGCACTCGACATCCAAGTAAGGACAGTGGACAGGCTCCCGATACTGGAAGGTCAATAGGAGGCCCTCCAGCACTGAATGAGCGGCACCATGCCATGCAGGTAAGGAAGAGAGAGGGCACCTCACAATGGAGGCACCCTCTCAGCACTTGTAAAAGTTTTGAAAATGAAAATGGCCACAGCTGGCAGACCACCATTGTGAAGGGGTAGCCCTGCCATAGGGCAACCTGCGGTCCCAGCTGTCCCCATCTTTCTGCTCCAGCAGCTGGGTGTGGGAGGGGACTTTAAATTATTCTGGAGCTCTAGCCCCCTGGTCTGCCGCCAGGAGGCTGCCTCCTTTCACTGGCCGAGTTTCGGCCACTGCAGGAGTCCGTCTGCCGACTGAAACATTCCAGTCAGTGCAGGAGAGGGGCATTAGTAAGCCCCTTAATTTCTTCAGTTGGCTACCCGCTGCTTATGGGCAGGCAACTGTTGCACCTCCCAGCCAGCCTCCTTGAAAAAGACGCACAGGCAAGAAGATGCCAGCAAACTGGCACGCCACTCTCCCACAGCGATCTTTCTGTGTGGCCGCCTCTGGTCCCACCTCCACAGCCATTTGAAAATCCAGCCCCAGCTGTAAAGTCAGAGGCTTAGTTTCCTTGCCATGTCTGAACAGCAGTGTTACAGGAGACTGAGGGTGTCAGATGGTGACAGGCATCAGCTGCCTCCTAGATAAAGACCTACTCCCAGCTGGACCTGATGACCACACACTATCAATGGCTGTCAAAGTCACCACTGCCCTCAACCTTTTTCCTCCGGATCCTTCCAGGGCTCCGCCTGAGACAGATGCAGGATCTCCCAGTCGGAGGCCCACAGTTGCATAAAACAGGTGACTGATGGCTTGTTTGACAGGGTCAGCAATTACATGAACTTCCCCTGCTAAGACACCAGTCAGAATGAGTGGGCACTCAGGTTTGCAGCTCTGGCTGCCTTATCATAGGTGCAGGGCATCATCGACCACACAGACATGGTAATCCCTGCAACTCAATGAATGCCATATGACCACCAGATGTGTAATTGAACAAGCCATTTACCTGCTGAAGATATGCTTTAGGTGCCTAGACAGATCTGGAGGTGCCCTTCAGTACACACCAGCCAGGTTCTCCAGAATGGTCATGGTGTGTTACACTCTGCACAACACTGGACAGCAGTGAGGTTTGGACCTGCAGGAGGAACAAGATGCAGAGCTCAGAGTCTCCTTTGGACAATTCCAAGGAGGAGGAGAAGGATGAGGAGGGAGGAAGGTGATATCCTTATTAATACAAGGTTCACTTAGGTTGCACCAGTGGACCGATGTCAGAATCATATACAACAGCCATACCTCCCACCCCCGCAAAGTCACCGACACAAAGCTGTCCTGGAAACAACCAACCATCCCTTGTACATCTCCCCCATCGCTCAGAGTCAATTCATGTCTTCCCATTCATCATCAAACAAGTGAAAAAGCTATTTGCCATCCAACAATCAAGAATGGGCAAGATGGGAAAGTGATGCAAAAGAATAACATTTTTGTGCTTGAACTAAGCAACAGAAACTTCACAAGATTACTTTCTCTTAGAGACGCTTGTGCAATTACAAGTTTTCCTCTTCCTTTTCCTTCCATTCCTATATGGCACAACCCTTGTGGCTTTAGCAGAGGTAAAGGTACACTGCTCTGATACCTGCTCTGACTGCTGAGATCTACAGACCTAAGGTTATTGTCTAATCAAAGAGTTTATATGATTAATAGTTGGAATAAATGGACATCTGGGAGTGAGGTACAAGCCAAATTCTAACCATGATGTCCAAATATCTATGTCCCTATATCTAAACTACATGGTATACATGTGCTTCCAGCCAGTTACTGATTCCAAGGATGTAATCAATTCAGGCGCAGCAATACCAGGAAGTTTGAATGTACCCAGGATCATTCTGCTGGATCAAAATCAAGTTTTATTGAGTCGTTATCATATCTGATGAGATAAAGAACTAATTGTCCATTTTATCAGAATTCTAAATCAGAACCAACAACAAGCTTGGAGTTGAGCCAAGCCCTGACTTGCATGATTGACTCCAAAAGTAGATTGCTTTGTGTTTCTTTTCCTAAAATATTTTTGTTTGAATGCTGATTAGTTCCTCAGGAAATTGGTTGGAGGAATTACTGAGCAGAGCAATGCAAAAGAGTTGAACTTCCATTGAAGATACAGTTATCAACACAGGGTGCTGTCTGGAGGGAGTTCTAACTGTGCTGAATGAACTGAATTAGCATCTGCTCAACTGTCTCCAATGCAGGATATTTAAAGTTTTTTTTACATTTCATTTATATGTACCAATTGATTCTCGCATGCTGTTAGGCACAGGAATCCTGTAGGTCTGCTCTACTGCACCCACTTAAAACAAATATATTTCAAACAGCCATGGAAAAGCTGAAAAGAAAATACAGATCATAATTTTTTTGGAGACATCTTGAATTCCTTTGACCACCGCCCCCGCCCCCTCCCCCACACCCACCACTATTGGAAGATTAAAAATTGTGCCAACGTATTAATAATTTATATCGGAATCTGCAAAATGCCACTTGTTTATAAAGACTACATTTGAATGGACGCAGTACTCACCATGGAGTAAGCATTGTATTAGCTGCAACCTGTAAACTTAGGTTATTGGCACACATCCCAGAAAGGAAAGGTAACTAGTTTGCCAAGAAATATGCCATTTAGATCAAGAATATGCTTGAATCAGCACTTCCACTTTGCAGTGGATACAGTTTGCAATGATCAATTCTTGGAGTAAGTAACATTTTGGAAGTGAATCAAAACAAAGCACAACTTTTTTTTGTAGGGGAAGGGTAAGACATATTACTTTCTTTCCTTCCACTCTGTTAATTCCTGACCTAGGTCAAGCTACCAACTCCCAGATTTCTGTCAGTCTCACTCTGTAATCTGCTGTTGGGAGCTTCATGAGGACAGTTCCAAAGTGTCTCTCCCCCTCTTTGAGGAAATAGTGCTTTGCACGCCCCCACATTAGCACCACATTGTGTGCTCTTGTGGGTAATTCCTGCCACAAACACAATTTCAAACACATGCCTGAGCCCAATGTGCTACTTCATCACTGCGCTCATAGACGACTACAGTGCTGCATTCTTCAGGTGAAATTTGTGAATTCTCCTTCACTGCTCCATGCCTAGTGGCATGTCAGACAACCTACATCCTCCACTATTTTTACATCCTGCTGTTCTTTGGGTTGCTCAATGGGATCACCTCTCAACCATGATCTTGTTGAAAGGCGGAGCAGGCTCAGGGGGCCAAATGTTCTACTCCAGCTCTTAGTTATTATGGTCTTATGCAAACGTCTTCACCATTCTGTCCTTGAGAAACAATCACAAGTCAGAGTAAAAAAGAAATTCACAACCAAGTGTTAGAGCCAAAGTATGTTGAATATTGGCTCATTAATGTTGTCAAAATAACAGTGAGGCTAATGGTTACTTATGCGCAAATGGCACAGCAACTTCAACTCAGGGCAGATGCATGAATAAAAGCAGAAATTGAGAGGTTGCTGTCGGAGATGCACCACTCCACCATTAGCCTGGTGAAGGCAGTATCTCGCTGTTTGGCTCCCCATTCAAAACGTATTGAAGAGTATGAAGTTCCTGTACTTGCACAGTAGGTAGTAAATTCGCCACAGACAGTTACGTCAAATCACTTCAAATCTAAGTACCTTTTTAATGGTGTAATAAGTGTTACTTACTGCCAGCCAACCTCTTTGGCACTGAAAATTAACTATTACAAGTGTGCAGTCTCATCCTTTCAGGTTTTCATTGTTGTTGGAGATTTTTAATAAATGTAACATTTGAACTTTTTTTACTTTCTCTTTCTGTTTTTTTTTTCTCAATGTTAATCCAATCTTTCTTTCCGTCTCTTCATTTTGGACCTGATTTGACATTGAATTCACTCATTCTAACTTACACTTCCTTGTTCAGACCTTGTGCGAGTAATTTCACAATCCTTCAATCTGATTGGTTAAGAAGATAAACGGTTCTTGTCCTGTTCACTTAGGTCCAAGAAATCCTGTTTCCATTTTGCACTTTCAGCAACTTTCAGGGCAAAATATCATCAACATTAAATGGACAAGGGCAAGTCTAACTAATGGTGGGCACCCTTCATTGGCCTGTCACAGCAGGTTTTGGGCCATTATTGGAATCCAAATGAGTCAAGGACTCTAAATGAAAGCTTATAATGATCCACAATTTAATAAAACTCTAATAGAATATTGCTTAAAGATGATCATTTTGAATTAAAATCTGTGTACAATATTTCCATACTCTTACACTTTTATATTGCATTCTCTGAAAATATTTCCAAGAAGCTGGCAGTTTCTCTATTTATACCGTTCATAATATTTGGACCCGATTAATTTTCTCCCTTCTCCAGTTAAACTCATATTAGTAAGTAGAATTTCAATTAAATTTCTCTGCCCCAAACAAGACATTCACTGTCTATTCTTATGATAATTCAACAGTCATCACATTTAAGTAAGGATGCTATTAATACAGTAGAAGTCTTTTAATTGGAATGGCTCTGCAGCAAGTTGAAACACCACTAGCCCACACATTTTTATCAAGCAAACACCATTCAAAATATCGGTACTAGGTGCCCTTGTGGTGCAGTGATTTGGTGTGGCAAGCTACAGTTTCCCATATGATGAGTTCTTAATGTTGGCTGGGTCATGATGGCAAGGCACTAGGTAGAGGGCATGTGTTTCTCCATAGGGACGGAGAATGGAAAACTCAATAGGAAGGCATCATAGGCCAACCTAATGCTCTTTCCAGCAAATCACTGCACAGGCCTCACTAATGGCATCAGGTAAAACTTAGGCAAGGAAAACTCCTGCTGATTACCACCTGCCACCCTGGCTCAGCTGATGAATCAGTGCTTCTCCATGTTGAACACCAATTGGAAGAAGCACTGAGGGTAGCAAGGGCGCAAAATATACTCTGGATGGGGGACTTCAATGTCCATCACCAAGAGTGGCTCGGTAGCACCAATACTCGCCGAGTTGGCCAAGCCTTAAGGGACATAGCTGCTAGTTTGCATCTGTGGCAGGTGATGAGGGAACCAACAAGAGGGAAAAACCTACTTGATCTCATCCTCACCAATCTGCCTGCCGCACATGGATCTGTTCATGACACTATTGGTAGGAGTGACCACCGCACAGTCGTTGTGGAGATGAAGTCCCGCCTTCACATTGAGGGTACCCACCATTGTCTTGTGTGGCACAACCACCATGCTAAATGGGATAGATTTCCAACAGATCTAGCAATGCAAAACTGGGCATTCATGAGGTGCTGTGGGCCATCAGCAGCAGCAGAATCAACCACAATCTGTAACCTCATGGCCTGGCATATCCCCAACTCAACCATTACCATCAAGCCGGGGAACCAACCCTGGTTCAATGAAGAGTGCAGGAGGGCATGCCAGGAGCAGCACCAGGCATACCTAAAAATAAAGTGTCAGCCTGGTGAAGCTACAACACAGGACTACTTGCATGCCAAACAGTTGAAGCAGCATGCGATAAACAGGGCTAAGTGATCCCACAACCAACGGATCAGATCTAAGCTCTGCAGTCCTGCCATGTCCAGTCGTGAATGATGGTGGACAATTAAACAACAGACAGGAGGAGGAGTCTTCTCAAATATCCCCATCCTCAACGATGGGGGAGCCCAGCACATCAGTGCAAAAGACAAGGCTGAAGCATTTGCATCCATCTTCAGCCAGAAGTGCCGAGTGGATGATCCATCTCGGCCTCCTCCTGAGGTCCCTGGCATCACAGATGCCAGTCTTCAGCCAATTCAATTCACTCCAGATGATATCAAGAAACAGCTGAAGGCACTGGATACTGCAAAGGCAATGGGCCCTGACAACATTCCGGTAATAGAACAGAAGACTTGAGCTTCAGAACTTGCCGCGCCCCTAGACAAGCTTTTCCAGTACAGCTACAACACTGGCATCTACCCAGCAATGTGAAAAATTGCCCAGGTATGTTCTGTGCACAAACAGCAGAACAAATCCAACCCAGCCAATTACCGCCCCATCAGTCTCCTCCCGATCATCAGCAAAGTGAAGGAAGGGGTCATCGACGGTGCTATCAAGAAGCACTTGCTCAGCAATAACTTGCTCACTGATGCTCAGTTTGGATTCTACCAGGGTCACTCAGCTCCTGACCTCATTATAGCCTTGGTCCAAACATGGACAAAAGAGCTGACCTCCAGAGGTGAGGTGAGAGTGACTGTCCTTGACATCAAGGCAGCATTTGACAGAGTATGGTATCAAGGAGCCCTAGCAAAATTGGAGTCACTGGGAATCAGGAGGAAAACTCTCTACTGGCTGGAGTCATACCTAGCACAAAGGAAGATGGTCATGGTTGTTTGAGGCCAATCATCTCAGTCCCAGGACATCACTGCAGGAGTTCCTCGGGGTAGTGTCCTAGGCCCAACCATCTTAAGCTGCTTCATCAACAATCTTCCTTCCATCGTAAGGTCAGAAGTGAGGATGTTTGCTGACGATTGCACAATGTTCAGTACCATTCGTTGACTCCTCAGGTACTGAAGCAGTACGTGTAGAAATGCAGTAAGACCTGGACTATATCCAGGCTTAGGCTGATAAGTGGCAAGTTACATTTGCGCCATACAAGTGTCAGGCAATGACTATCTACAACAAAACAGAATCTAACCATCTCCCCTTGATGTTCAATGGCATTATCATCGCTGAATCCCCCACTATCAACATCCTGGGGGTCACCATTGACCAGAAACTGAACTGGACCAGCCACATAAATGCTATGGCTACAAGAGCAGGTCAGGGGCTGGGAATTCTGCACCGAGTAACTCACCTTCTGACTCCCCAGTGCCTGTCCACCATCGACAAGTCACAAATCAGGAGTGTGATGGAATACTCTCCACTTGCCCGAATGGGTGCAGCTCCAACAACACTCAAGAAGCTCAACACCATCCAGGACAAAGCTGCCTGCTTGATTAGCACCCCATCTACCACCTTCGACATTCACTCCCTCCACCACTGATGCACAGTGGCAGCAGGGTGTACCATCCACAAGATGCACTGCAGCAACTCACCAAGGCTCCTTCGACAGCACCTTCCAAACCCACAACCTCTACCACCTTGAAGGGCAAGGCAGCAGATGCCTGGGAACACCACCACCTACAAGTCCCCCTCCAAGCCACATACCATCCTGACTTGGAACTATATCACCGTTCCTTCACTGTCACCAGGTCAAAATCCTGGAACTCCCTTTCTAACAGTACTGTGGGTACCTACCCCACATGGACTGCAGCGGTTCAAGAAGGCAGCTCACCACCATCTTCTCATGGGCAATTAGGGATGGGCAATAAATGCTGTAATAGCCAGTGATGCCCACATCCCCCAAACGAATTTTAAAAAAACATTTCCAAGAGAATCATCATGTAGAACATTTCATCTGAACATCTCCATTGGACTTGTCCTTCTGCCCTTCAACCTTCCCAAGCAGATGTTCATCCAGTTATTTTATTGTGGTCTTTAACTGCATTTAACTACTTTAGTTGGCAATGTGTTCCACATTTCCAATACCCTACAGAGTGATCAGGATCCTTCTTGAGGATTATTCATTTCTTAATCTTCTGATTCTGGACTAACAGACCAAGTTAAATATTTACATATAGATTATCCATACGTCTCAGCATTTTACAAAGCTGGATGATGTTTCTTCTCAATCCTGATTTCTTTGGTGAAAACCAGTTCACCTCTGTGAATCTCTCCTCATAACGTTGGTGTCTAAACCCCAAACCATCCTAGTTGCTCTTTTCTGAACCCACTTTGAGTAGACTGCCTAAAGCTGTGCACAATGTTCCAAATCTGATCTCACCAACATACGGGTAGAATAATTTGTTTCAACAAAGGTTTAAAGTCATTGTAGTACAACAACAACTTGTATTTACGTAGCCTCTAACTAACAAAAACATCCCGAGGTGCTTCACTGAGGTAATCAGAAATAAATGGATGGCAAGCCAAAGAAGATATTTGGAGGGGTGAGTTTTAAAGATGGATTAAATAGAATTGAGGGCGATGGAGAGACAGAGGGACGTAAACGGGGAATCCCAGAGATGAGGCCTGTTGTGTGTGTACACCTTCAAGAGATGTGGCTACAAGATCATATTGGTCATAAGAGCTATGGTGTAACACACCACGTGATTCTGAGTGTTAAGCAGTCTTGGAGATATACCTGTAAAGTCAACACCTACATGCGTAGCTGCTCTCTCAGTATTCAATAAAGAACCCACAATATTGTGTTACATCTGGAGTGGTCAGTCTTTGTATACAATCCATAGTAGTTCAGAGGTTCAAAGAACACACAACAAGGCCTAGGTGACTGAAGGCACGGCCATTAATAGTGGATTGTGGTGGTGGTGGGGGATGCACAAAAACCATAATTGGAGAATTGGAGAGTTCATTTTGGGATGGGAATTATAGGGCTGAAGGAGGTTACAGAGATAGGGTGGGGTAAGGCCATAAAGGGATTTAGACACGAGGACTGAATTGCTTTTGACAATTAACATTGACTGAATAATTTTAATTGAATGATGAATAATTTCACAAGTACTTTTTTTCCACTTCTGCTAATGAATTCTCTTCATCATATATATGCTTTATGTTTCCTGTTTCAAAGTGCATAACCTTCCATTTATGCTCATTAAAATGTATCTGAAATACTGACTTGTGCTGTGGACTCACCCCACTAAGAACTGGAATGGGACTGTCCCAAGTTCAATTTGTGTAGGACCCTTACAGAGAATGGAGACTTTCACCACATATAGACCTGGCTTAGAATTGAAACCAGGTTCCCAAATGTGAATCACGTTATACCTGTTGTGTCACTTAGTGTCCCAGTTGATTGGCCACTGTAACATTGGTGGATGAACAAACAAAGAACAAAGAACAGTACAGCACAGGAACAGGCCATTCGGCCCTCCAAGCCTGCGCCGATCTTGATGCCTGCCTAAACTAACACTTTCTGCACTTCCGTGGCCCATATCCCTCTATTCCCTTCCTATTCATATATTTGTCAAGATGTCTCTTAAACGTCGCTATCATATCTGCTTCCACCACCTCCCCTGGCAGCAAGTTCCAGGCACTCACCACCCTCTCTGTAAAAAATTTGTCTCGCACATCCCCTCTAAACTTTGCCCCTCGCACCTTAAACCTATGTCCCCTAGTAACTGACTCTTCCACCCTGGGAAAAAGCTTCTGACTATCCACTCTGTCCATGCTGCTCATAACTTTGTAAACCTCTATCATGTCGCCCCTCCCCCTCCGTCGTTCCAGTGAAAACAATCCGAGTTTTTCCAACCTCTCCTCATAGTTAATGCCCTCCAGACCAGGCAACACCCTGGTAAACCTAAAATAAAAGCAAAATACTGCGGATGCTGGAAATCTGAAACAAAAACAAGAAATGCTGGAATCACTCAGCAGGTCTGGCAGCATCTGTGGAAAGAGAAGCAGAGTTAACGTTTCGGGTCAATGACCCTTCTTCGGTTCCGAAGAAGGGTCACTGACCCGAAACGTTAACTCTGCTTCTCTTTCCACAGATGCTGCCAGACCTGCTGAGTGATTCCAGCATTTCTTGTTTTTGATCCTGGTAAACCTCCTCTGTACCCTCTCCAAAGCCTCCACGTCCTTCTGGTAGTGTGGCGACCAGAATTGCACACAATATTCTAAGTGTGGCCTAACTAAGGTTCTGTACAGCTGCAACATGACTTGCCAATTTTTATACTCAATGCCCCGACCGATGAAGGCAAGCATGCCGTATGCCTTCTTGACTACCTTATCCACCTGCATTGTCACTTTCAATGACCTGTGGACCTGTACGGCCAGATCTCTCTGCCTGTCAATACTACTAAGGGTTCTGCAATTTACTGTATACCTCCCACCTGCATTAGACCTTCCAAAATGCATTACCTCACATTTGTCCGGATTAAACTCCATCTGCCATTTCTCCGCCCAAGTCTCCAACCGATCTATATCCTGCTGTATCCTCTGACAATCCTCATCATTATCCGCAACTCCACCAACCTTTGTGTCATCCGCAAACTTACTAATCAGACCAGCTACATTTTCCTCCAAATCATTTATATATACTACAAACAGCAAAGGTCCCAGCACTGATCCCTGCGGAACACCACTAGTCACATCCCTCCATTCAGAAAAATACCCATCCACTGATACCCTCTGTCTTCTATGACAGAGCCAGTTCTGTATCCATCTTGCCAGCTCACCTCTGATCCCATGTGACTTCACCTTTTGCACCAGTCTGCCATGTGGGACCTTGTCAAAGGCTTTACTAAAGTCCATATAGACAACATCTATATCGATTGGTAGAAAGCTCATTCGCACATCTATCAATGGTTTCTGCCAAAGGTACAATGGCTGTTCAGGAAAACCCAGAGGGAATTTCCTGGAAAATGTTTTTATACCATGCATACGGATGTCATCGTAACCCTTCTGATATTCTTGTCATAAAGTAGTACTTGGACCGTTAACACAGTTTACGATTAGTGACTTATTTGTAAATGCAAACCATATAATCCAGCAATTTCCTCTGTGATTATGTGTATTCTTATAAGGAAAACACAGATGGTAGTCCACATTGTCTGATGTAAATGATGTATAATTGGTAGTCTGTCATGAAGCTTATTTCTGGAGGCAGGATACACCAAGACAATTAGTACAATGTTGACTAAGAGTTGTATTACAGTATTGGAGCAGTATTTCTCTACTACTTTATACCCTGAATAGGCGATTCTGCTTTGAAAATTTATCTAGTCAGCCTTAATAAACTGAATGTGATGTCCAATTTTCTCATGTTAATTAGAAGAAAGTTGTGAGTGAGCTTACCACCCACTTTGTTTCTCCCCTTCTTAGCTCCTCTTATATTACCTTCAAGTGCTACCTAATGTCCTGTGTTCCAGCCACTTGTTCCTCTTTCACATCAGGCCTGAGTGGGACTCCTCTCAACTACAGATTCAATTAGTTCCTTTGATTTTTCCAGTAAATCCTCTTGGTTTCTCCGTTTTGTTTGTTTTCACTTCTTGATCTTGTGTTCTGAATTTTTAAGCTCCATAGGGCTTTGCTGAAATGATGGTGAAAGAAAAAGTCAATAAAGCTGAAACTCAGGGGGCATTTTAACCCCACTAGTGTGTGGGTGGGAGGTAAAATCTTTTAAGGAGGGTCCATTTTAACAGGATTCTTACTTTAACCCATATAAAAGGAGGCAAGAAGAGATAAGTGAATTTACAGCACTGCTTGTGGAGCAGGCCTGTTTCTCCCAGGGCCAATAAACTAACCTCGTTGCACACCCCATGATATATCAACTCTCCACAACTGCCCTCTCCCGATCACCAACTCTCCTCCCGATCTACCCCACGCCTGCAATCTCTGACTCCCCACAACTCCAAATCTTCAATCCCCCCTCATGATCTCCTACCCTGCACCCCACAATCTCTGACCCCACACCACCACCCCAACTTTGCGACTTCTTATTTACCTGGCATCTGCCATCGCACTCCCAACCCCACCCCCACCTCCGGCTGCTGTCCCGACCAAAAGGCAGGCAATCTGTCAATCAGTCAGGAAACCTGCTGAAAAGGTTTAAAAGCTACCCTACAGTTAATTTCTGCAGGATGTCCAGAAATTCGCCATCCTTCCCTTCCTTACCCCGATTCCCTTTCCATTGGCAATTTAAAATCTAAAGTGTTAAATTCCAATGTGTCAGTTAAGATTCACTTATTTAAGATTTTGATGATTTGTAATTGCAACTTTTACAGTTATTATTGGAACCACTTCCTTCAAGTTACAGCTGTTGAAGTCTAATTGAATTAATTGTTACTAACTGCTAGATGCAACTATAATTAAACACCTGCTAAAGAAAGCCAGACATTTGAAGCTAAGCTCAATGACCATATTTACTTGGTGCTATTATATGGCATTGTTGTATCTTAACAGTATAAAATGCAAAACATTTATAGATGAAGCTGGACTGCCAGAAGTAATTACCACAATCACCATCACTGTAGCAGCAATCACAGCCATGTGGGCTCTATGCTGTAGAAACAGCTGACACGTGCAGTGATGCAGAATGAGAATGGGCAATGATTGCTGTCAGGTTACACTATGCTGCTGCAATAAGAGGTTTGGACAGCAACTGGAGCATTTGCAGCAACTCATGATACAGAATCACAGAATTATTATAGCGCAGGAGGAGGCCATTCGGCCCATTGTGTCTTCACCAGCTCTCCAAATGAGCAATTCACTTAGTGCCATTCTTCCGCCTTCTCCTCACAACCCTGCACATTCTTCCTTTTCATATAACAGTCTAATTCCCTTTTGAATGCTTCAATTGAACCTGCCTCCACCATACTCTCAGGCAGTGCATTCCAGCCCTTAATCACTTGCTGTGTGAAAAAGTTTTTCCTCATGTCAGTTTTGCTTCTCTTACCCATTACTATAATTCTGTACCCTCTCCTCCTCGATCCTTTCACAAGTGGGAACAGTTTCTCCCGATCTACTCCGTCCAGACAGCTCATGATTTTGAATACCTCTATCAAATCACCTCTCAGTCTTCTCTTCTCCAAGAAAAACCGTCCTAACTTCTCCAATCTATCTTCATAACTGAAATTCCTCATCCCACGAAACATTCTCATGAATCTTTTCTGTATTCTCTCCAATGCCTTCACATCTTTCCTCAAGTGCGACATCCAGAACTGGATGCAATACTCCAGCTGAGGTTGAACTAGTGTCTTATACAAGTTCGACGTAACCTCCTTGCTCTTGTACTCTATGCCCCTATTAATAAAGTCCAGGATATTATATGCTTTATCAACTGCTCTCTCAACCTGTCCTGCCACCTTCAATGACTTATGCACATATACATCCAGGCCCCCATGCTCCTGCATCCCCTTTAGAATTGTCACATTGCAGCTTTGCCATAGCAGCTTTGTAAGCAACAGCGTTACAAATGATATCCCTCAGTACGTTGTTTAAGCCACTTTGGTGCTGTAAAGAGCCTATTTATTATATATTATGATCTTTGTTTTCTATCATCAAATCTTCAAGTTCCATTTCTCTTAAAAATTATTCCTTTTAAGCCTCTCAATGGCTGCATTTCTTGTACACATTGCAACTTGAACATTCCATTCCATTTTTAAAATGCCTGGAAATGTCTTAGAGTCATAGAGTTATACAGCACAGGCCCTTCGGCCCACCATGTCCACGCCGGCCATCAAGCCTAACTATTCTAATCCCATTTTACAGCACTTGGCCCATAGCCTTGTATGCTATGGCGCTTCAAGTGCTCCTACAAATACTTTTGAAATGTTGTGAGGATTCCTGCCTCTACCACCCCTTCAGGTAGTGTGTTCCAGATTCCAACCACCCTCTGGGTGAAAATTTTTTTCCTCAAATCCCCTCTAAACCTCCTGCCCTTTACCTTAAATCTATGCCCCCAGGTTATTGACACCTCCACTAAGGGAAAAAGTCTCTTCCTATCTACCCTATCTATGCCCCTCATAATTTTGTATATCTCAATCAGATCCCCCCTCAGCCTTCTCTGCTCAAAGGAAAACAACCCTAGCCTATCCAGTCTCTCTTCATAGCTGAAATGCTCCAGCCCAGGCAACGTCCTGGTGAATCTCCTCTGTACCCTCTCCAGTGTGCCCTCTCCAGCGGCACAGTGGCGCAGTGGTTAGCACCGCAGCCTCACAGCTCCAGCGACCCGGGTTCAATTCTGGGTACTGCCTGTGTGGAGTTTGCAAGTTCTCCCTGTGTCTGCGTGGGTTTTCTCCGGGTGCTCCGGTTTCCTCCCACAAGCCAAAAGACTTGCAGGTTGGTAGGTAAATTGGCCATTATAAATTGCCCCTAGTATAGGTAGGTGGTAGGGAAATATAGGGACAGGTGGGGATGTGGTAGTAATATGGGATTAGTGTAGGATTAGTATAAAATGGGTGGTTGATGGTCAGCACAGACTCAGTGGGCCGAAGGGCCTGTTTCAGTGCTCTATCTCTAAACTAAAGTGATAGGTAATTGGGTTTGATATAGTGCGGTGACCAGAACTGTACACAGTACTCCAGCTGTGGCCTACATTCTCATCAAAATCATTAATGTACACTACAAACAGCAAAGGTACCAGCACCAATCCCTGTGGTACACCATTGGTCACAGGCTTCCAATTGCAAAAATAACCCTCGACCATCACCTCCTGCCACTAAGCCAATTTTGGATCCAATTTGCCAAATTGCCCTGGATCCCATGGGCTCTTACCTTCTTGACCAATCTCCCATGTGGGACCTTATCAAAAGCCTTACTGAAGTCCATGTAGACTACATCAACTGCTTTACCCTCATCTACACACCTAGTCACCTCCTCGAAAAATTCAATCAAATTGGTTAGACATGATCTCCCCCTGACAAAACCATGCTGACTATCCTTGATTAATTCCTGCCTCTCCAAGTGGAGATTAATCCTGTCCCTCAGAATTTTTTCCGATAGTTTCCCTACCACTGATGTTAGACTCACTGGCCTGTAATTACCTGGTTTATCCCTACTTGAATACCCTTCTTGAATAATGGTACCACATTCGCTGTCCTCCAGTCCTTTGGCACATCTCCTGTGGCTAGAGAGGATTTGAAAATTTGTGTCAGAGCCACTGCAATCTCTACACTTGCCTCACATAACAGCCTGGGATACATCTTATCTGGGCCTGGGGATGTATCCACTTTTAAGCCCTCTAAAACCACTAATACCTCCTCCCTTTCAATGCTAATTTGTTCAAGTGTAGTACAATCCTCCTTTCTGATTTCTACACCTACATCATCCTTCTCCATAGTGAACATAGATGAAAAGTAATCATTTAAAACCCCACTTACGTCCTCTGGCTCCACACACAGATTGCCACTTTGGTCCTTAATGGGTCCACTTGGCCCTACTCTTTCCCTGGTTCTCCTCTTTCCCTTAGTATACTTACAAAACACCTTGGGATTTTCCTTTATCTTGCCCGCCAGTGTTTTTTATGCCCGCTCTTCAGTCTCCTAATTACTTTTTAAAGTACCCCTTTACACTTTCTATACTCCTCTAGGGCCTCCGCTGTTTTCAACCTTCTGAATCTGCCATAAGCCTCTTTTTTTTTCCTTATCCAATCCTCTATATCCCTTGACATCCAGGGTTCCCTGGAATAGTTGGGCCTACCCTTCACCTTTACGGGAACATGTTGGCCCTGAACTCTCACTATTTCATTTTTGAATGACTCCCCACTAGTCGAATGTCGACTTTCCTACAAGTAGCTGTTCCCAGTCAACTTTGGCCAGGATCCTGTTTTATCATATTGAAATCGGCCTTCCCCCAATTTAGTACCTTTATTTCCAGTCTATCTTTGTCCTTTTCCATAACTACCTTAAATCTTACAGAGTTATGGTCACTATCCCCGAAATTCTCCTCCACTGACACTTCTACCACTTGTCTGACTTAATTCCCTAAGATTAGGTCCAGTACCGCCCCTTCTCTTGTAGGACCTTCTACGTGCTGGCTCAAAAAGCACTCCTGCATGCACTTTAAGAATTCTGCCCCCTTTAAGCCTTTTGCACTAAGACTATCCCAGTTAATATTGGGGAAGTTGAAATCCCCTACTATTATTACCCTATTATTTTTACACCTCTCTGAGATTTGCCTACATATCTGCTCCTCTATCTCTCCCTGACTGTTTGGAGGCCTGCAGTACACTCCCAGCAAAGTGATTGCCCCTTTTTGTTTTTAAGTTCTCCCCATATGGCCTAATTTGAGCAACCTTCTAAGATATCATCCCTCCTTACTGCAGTAATTGACTCCTTGATCAATAGTGCAATGTCACCTCCTCTTTTACACCCCTTCCTGTCACACCTGTAGATTCTATACCCTGGAATATTAAGCTGCCAGTCCTGCCCTTCCCTCAACCATGTCTCTGTGATAGCAATAATAGTTAATCAACGCCCTTAATTCATCTGCCTTACTTGAAAAACTCCTTGCGTTAAAATAGATGCATTCCAGCCTTGCATTATTCACTTGTGCCTTAACAGGTCTATATTTGCTCTGCCTTCCAGACTGACTTAGTTTCTCTTCTATATTTGACTGTGCATCACCCCCTAATGTACCTCCACTCTGTATCCCATCTCCCTGCCAAATGAGTTTAAACCCCACCCCCCCACAACAGCACTAGCAAAACTCCCAGCAAGGATGTTGGTCCCGTTTCAGTTCAGGTGCAACCCGTCCAACTTGTACAGGTCCCACCTTCGCCAGAAACAGACCCAGTGATCCAGGAAATCAAAGCCCTCCCTCCTGCACCATCTCCTCAGCCACGCATTCATCTGCTCTTTCCTCCTATTCCTATACTCACTCGCACGTGGCACTGGGAGTAATGCAGAGATTACAACCTTTGAGGTCCAGCTTTTTAATCTGCTACTTAGCTCCCTAAATTTTTGTTGCAGAACCTCATCCCTCTTTCTACCTATGCCGTTGGTACCAATGTGAACCACAACCTCTGACAGTTCACCCTCCGCCTTCAGAATGTCCTGCAGCCACTCTGTGACATTCTTGACCCTAGCACCAGGGAGGCAACATACCATCCTGGAGTCACGTTTGTGGCCACAGAAAAGTCTATCTGTCCCCCTTACGATAGAATCCCCTATCACTATAGCTCTTCCACTCTTTTTCCTCCCCTCCTGTGCAGCTGAGCTACCCGTGGTGCCACAGACTTGGCTCTTGCTGCATTCCCCTAAGTATCTATCTCTCCCAACAATATCCAAAGCGGTAAATCTGTTAGAGAGGGAGATGGGCCCAGGGGACTCCTGCACTACCTGCCTAGTTCTTCTACTCTGCCTGGTGGTCACCCATTCCCTTTCTGCCTGAGCAGTCTTTACCTGCGATGTGACCACTGCCCTGTACGTGCTATCCATGATGATCTCAGCCTCGTGGATGCTCCATAGTGTCCCCAGCCGCTGCTCCAGATCCGAAATGCAGATTTCGAGTAGCTGCAGCTGGAGACACTTCCCGCACACACGTGTTCTCCCTGGACACTGGAAGTGTCCGTGACTTCCCACATTGCACAGGAGGAGCACTCCACATTGCCAAGCTGCCCTGCCATGGCTTACCCTTAATTTACTCCTTTAAATTACTCAAAAATTAGAGATTATTTACACTAGGGACCTTGATTCCCTAAAAAACACTGCTTATTATATAAAACTGTAAACCTTACCTTTCTCTTTAGTTACTAACCCAGCTATTTACCGATACTCCCTAACAGCAGTTTCTCACCAACCAATCACCTTGCAGCTTTCCTGTTATGTCACTGTTTGAAAAAAAACTTCAATAAATGTTAACGGAAGTAGATATTTGAATTTTATTTTGTTAATTCTACATTTCTCCAAATTAAGTCTTCCAAATTTTTTTTTCTCAAAATGTACCATTACCTGTCTTTTCCATTTCCCTCCACGGGGCTTTACAACTCCTGCCTTCAGCTGAGACAGCAGTGCAGACTGAACTTCTCCCAGAATGCTAGCCATCACTGCCACAATGATTGGCAAAAAACAACAAGTTGTTACTGGTAATGTGTGTTGGACAATCCCAGTTTTTCCCCTCTCCAAGCTGAAATGCTTGAGATGCTACATGAAAACTGACAAAAGTCTTCCTAATTGTTGCAGGCAGATTCAATTGACTGAATTCCCTACAACTATCAAGTTGGGAAGTCAGCCCTGGATCTAGTAGCTTACTGAGCCATTCTAATAAGAACAGTTATGTTACAGGTTCTGAAGAAGGGTCTGTGCCTGAAATGTTAACTGGTCTGTTCTCTCCATAGTTACTGCCTGACCTTCTGAGCATCCCTAAATCTCCAACATCTATACTTGTTTACCTTCATAGATTTGATTCCTTCTGGAAGCCAATAATTTTTCCAGAATCCATTTATTCCTGATTGTTAATAGCCTCCAACAGGTAGGATTTTGATTGCTTTTTGGGATGTGTGGTTTTGAGGTAAAAAGAAAGTGCTTCAGAAAATTGTACTAACAGAATGTGGCTACAATTCTTTTTTTTTTACATGTAGTCTACAGCACAGTAACAGACCATTCAGCCCAACTAATCTCTGCTGTTGTTTATGTTTCACACAAGCCTCCTCCCGATCCTCTTCATCTAACCCAGCATAACCTTCTATTCCTTTCTCTCTCATGTATTTATCTAGCTACCCCTTAAATGCATCTATGCTATTACATCTATAAACAAAATGGTTATTAATTTATGATTATATTGAGGTACATTCAGGATTTTTAATTCATCGGTTAGAAATCGACATTAAACTTTGAAAAAGGAAAGCTGGGATCCGACAGTTAATTTTTAAAAAGCTGGCAGCCAAGATAGCCACCGCAATTTACATATGAAATACCTCACATTCCAGGACATCGAATTGGAGACACGTGTCCAACAAGAATCCCATCCAGGACAATGCTTTGGCTGAGTAGATTATCCATATCACCCTCGTTAGCGGGACATTCAAAGCCATCTTGAGGCATTCATGAGTGGAGATGTCCCTCCAGGGGTCAACACTGACAATACCACCTGAGAGAGGTTGGGATTTGGAATTTGGACCTCATTAATGACAAAGGGGATTGAGAGGACCATGTGACAGTCTTCCCAGGTTGTGTAAAACTAGGAGTTTTGTTACACAGAGCAGACAAGCTCCTGAGACTTTGAAGCAGACAGGCTTCATGTGCTAACCAGATAGAATCCCAGTGGGGCTGTGTATGTGTCTCTCTCTCCCTTTCTCCAAATAACATCGCAAGTTTGAAAACCGTCTGTGACTGTGGACCATCCAAACCTACAGATTGCGACTGACAGGGGATGAAAGCTACCTACAATTCTGAGTCCACGAAAACCCTGAACCAGGTGGGCCAGCCATAAAGTCCACTTCTACCAGCCAAAGACTTCAAGAGCACAACTTCAGCCAGAAGACAACGGAATTACCCGAACCCCACAGACTTTACATTCATTTTTACTTGTTCTGGACTCTAATCCAACTTGAGCTATTTCTTATCACTCTGTATTCTATTTGTGTGTATGATTCTCGTGTGCATGTGTGAGTGAAAGTGTAGCCTACTTTTATTATTTTCTCTAGATCAGGTTTAGATTTTTGTTAAGTACAATGAACTCACCTCTTTCTTGTTTAAACTCAAGAAAACCTGACTGATTGGTTCTTTTATGATCACAACAAAGGTAAAAGATAAAACACTCACTGAAGTGGTAAGCACAACCACTGTTTAAAAAGGAATAAGACCTGTTGTGGTCAAACAAGAGGAAGGGCAAGAGGGAAGCCTCGCAACCCCTCCTCACCTGATCGTAACAACATTTTGTAAATACATCTTTTCCAGTGTATGTAAGATATTTGAAGAAATATGCAGAGAGATGTGTTTTTACTTGGCCGCAAAGTAATGTGGACAGGACTGAAACTATAAACATATGAAAATGACAGGCAGAAAAAGGCCAGCTGTTCCATTAAGGCTGCCCCACACTCAAAATGGGTGGAGCACAATGACTAGACACATCCGGCCCATCTCCCACAGACATGTACTCACCTCAAAGAGGAAAATGCAGAGAAAAACCTAGATGTGGCACCATAAGGAGATGTCAAGTGATAGTCAACCAATTTCTAGCACAGTGGGAGGCAGAGTCTGAGGGCAATTAATCTAGGTTCTTCTCAGGTACTTCCTTGTGGCTAGTGTAAAGTAATATTGACTGAGATCTTTGAGCTCGCTTTCTGTCCTCTGAACCAGGAATGATGTGGGAGACCAGGAATGATGTAGCATACCATTAGAAGTAAAATAAATCACCAAAATTTACAAACCATCAGAAGAAAATGTTTTTCTGTTTATTTCAACTGCTAATAGCGACATTTCACTGATGTGATAATTGGCTTTCTTCATATTTTGTGAAAGACTATAATAGCATAATAAATGGGGATTTCATTGAGCCTAAAAATGTATGTCCCACAGGCACTGACAAATCATGAAATTAGCACTTGTGCCAGATGCAAGAGTAATGCACTTGTCTTTAAAATGATTTATTACACATATTGTGGTTCAGACCAAAGAGGTTTGGTCACTCCAGTTTGCTTTAGATTGTGTATTGGTGGAAAGTGCTGCTCTTTAGAAGAGGCCCTGAAAGCAAGGCTGTCCTTTGAAAACAAATGGTGAGGTTCCTTCTTCAAACTTAAGGTTCCTGTACCCTTTTTGTTTAAAAACAAAATGGCCACACAAAGTACCGCTTAGAATAAATGAAACTCTTCACACTCACCAATGAATTTGCTTTTGTACACTATAATTATACTAGCGTAAGCAATCCTATAATATTCCCCCGAGGTAGGAGTATCCTCATTTTCAACTGTGCCATGTTCCTGCTTTTTAATATCATGTGTCCAGGAAGGGGAGAGATTAAATCTCTCAAAAGAAAATCACATTCATTATAGAAATTGTGGTTTAAAAAAATCCCCATAACTGGATGATGCTGCTCTCATAAACTGGAGTAATGGCATTAACCAACTGAGAAGGACAGTTAAACTTTTAACCAACACTAAATAAAGTAAACTGTCTGTCTTCTGTGCTGATCTCAGCTCTTGCAGGATCTGAATCTGTTGTTGCACCCCACAAATACCCTGTCCACAGCACCTTACACATGGCTATGATGCTTGCCAACACAGATTGGCCCCAAAATGTCCTTGAGGTAACAGTGCAGTGGTTATGCCAGGATCATGCACGAGGATGCCCTTCAGCACCGATCGCTCCAAATTTTACACGGCCATTGGGAAGGTACAACATTAGCATGGGCCAACTGAGCACTTGGTAGAATCATTGAATAGTACAGCACAGAAAGAGACCATTCAACCCATCAAGTCTGCGCCAGCTCTTTCGCAGAGTAATCCAGTTAGTCCCACTCCCCTTGCTCTTTCCCCATATCCCTGCAAGTTTTTTCTTCTTCAAGTATTTATCCAATTCCCTTTAGGAAACTACGATTGAATCAGTTTCCACCAGCCATCAGGCAGTGCATTCCAAATCCTAATCACTCATGTCACCACCGGATCTTTTGTCAATCACCTTAAATCTGTGTCCTCTGGTTATTGACCCTTCAGTTACTCAGTTTCTGTTCATATACTCTGTCTAAATCCTTCATGATTTCAAATACCTCGATCAAATCTCCTCTCAGCCTTCTCTGCTCTAAGGAGAGCACCAGCTTCCCCAGTCTGTCCATGTAACTGTAATCCCTCACCCCTGGAACCAGGTGATGAAACATAGGTATAATAGGCTTAATTAGGTAGAATTTAGATATAATTAATATATTATACCTTTTAGAATTAATCTTTGAATAAATGGTCAGTTTTCAAGACTCACTGAAATTCCCCTTTAAGAAGGTAGAGTTAGGAATTTCAAGGTCTTTCATGGTCCCTGTTACAATAGAATGTGAATGAGAAACACCTTTTAAGTTGGAAAATCCATTTCAGTGTTTCTGTTGCCAGGGATTTGGAGGATAAACACTCATTGAAACATCCTGTGTGACATCAGTAAGAGGCAACAATAAACTTAATTGATAGTGTTAGTTAAATATAGACAGATTGACTCAAACAGTTGCTTCAAGGTACCATAAAAAACACAATTATAGATAATAAAATAATAAACGGAATAATACTTACAGGAACAGATGTCAAGTAAACACAATTATAAACATTTTGACCAGATAAATGCTCACAACTTCAAGAGCAGGGGAATTCCAGCAAAACATTAAATGGAGATATTAGTTAATGATACTACAAAATATGGATCTCAAAAGCAGGAAAAACACACACA
The DNA here is from genome assembly GCF_036365525.1 of Heterodontus francisci. Classification (NCBI taxonomy): domain Eukaryota; kingdom Metazoa; phylum Chordata; class Chondrichthyes; order Heterodontiformes; family Heterodontidae; genus Heterodontus; species Heterodontus francisci. The sequence continues at coordinate 112,436,451 of NC_090377.1, forward strand.
GAAAGGTAACACCTGTAAGCTAAAAGGTCAGATGATATCTTAGAAACAGTATAAACATGAGGGTTTCTGAAGTAAAAATTAGAAGTGTTGAATTCCATATCAATACTTCTCAACCTATGGCTTGCTCGGGGAATCAAAGGTAAAAGTTTACGTTAAATTTTGATGGCTATTCTAAAATATTTTGCTGTAATAATAGCAAGGTTTATCTTTTGGATTCTATTTTAGAGATAATATTATGTGTTACATCTCTTAGTAATATTTGACATTGTGATATACTTACGTCTACCCTGAGGCACAGTGTGGCTTTCGTGCAGAGGGATCGACCGTTGACATGCTGTTCTCCCTTCGTCAGATACAGGAGAAATTCCGTGAACAACAGATGCCCCTCTACATTGCTTTCATTTATCTCACCAAAGCCTTTGACCTCGTCAGCAGACGTGGTCTCTTCAGACTACTAGAAAAGATCGGATGCCCACCAAAGCTACTAAGTATCATCACCTCATTCCATGACAATATGAAAGGCACAATTCAACATGGCGGCACCTCATCAGAGCCGTTTCCTATCCTGAGTGGCGTGAAACAGGGCTGTGTTCTCGCACCCACACTTTTTGGGATTTTCTTCTCCCTGCTGCTCTCTCATGCGTTCAAGTCTTCTGAAGAAGGAATTTTCCTCCACACAAGATCAGGGGGCAGGTTGTTCAACCTTGCCCGTCTAAGAGCGTAGTCCAAAGTACGGAAAGTCCTCATCAGGGAACTCCTCTTTGCTGACGATGCTGCTTTAACATCTCACACTGAAGAGTGCCTGCAGAGTCTCATCGACAGGTTTGCGGATGCCTGCAATGAATTTGGCCTAACCATCAGCCTCAAGAAAACGAACATCATGGGGCAGGACGTCAGAAATGCTCCATCCATCAATATTGGCGACCACGCTCTGGAAGTGGTTCAAGAGTTCACCTACCTAGGCTCAACTATCACCAGTAACCTGTCTCTAGATGCAGAAATCAACAAGCGCATGGGTAAGGCTTCCACTGCTATGTCCAGACTGGCCAAGAGAGTGTGGGAAAATGGCGCACTGACACAGAACACAAAAGTCCGAGTGTATCAGGCCTGTGTCCTCAGTACCTTGCTCTATGGCAGCGAGGCCTGGACAACGTATGCCAGCCAAGAGCGACGTCTGAATTCATTCCATCTTCGCTGCCCCCGGAGAATACTTGGCATCAGGTGGCAGGACCGTATCTCCAACACAGAAGTCCTCGAGGCAGCCAACATCCCCAGCTTGTACACACTACTGAGTCAGCGGCGCTTGAGATGGCTTGGCCATGTGAGCCGCATGGAAGATGGCAGGATCCCCAAAGACACATTGTACAGCGAGCTCGCCACTGGTATCAGACCCACCGGCCGTCCACGTCTCCGCTTTAAAGACGTCTGCAAACGCGACATGAAATCCTGTGACATTGATCACAAGTCGTGGGAGTCAGTTGCCAGCATTCGCCAGAGCTGGCGGGCAGCCATAAAGACAGGGCTAAAATGTGGCGAGTCGAAGAGACTTAATAGTTGGCAGGAAAAAAGACAGAGGCGCAAGGGGAGAGCCAACTGTGCAACAGCCCCGACAAACAAATTTCTCTGCAGCACCTGTGGAAGAGCCTGTTACTCTAGAATTGGCCTTTACAGCCACTCCAGGCGCTGCTTCACAAACCACTGACCACCTCCAGGCGCGTATCCATTGTCTCTCGAGATAAGGAGGCCCAAAAGAAAAGATATACTTATCCACTTAAAAGTGTATTGCATGTTAAATTCTTTATTAAATATATAAAATGTAATAAATCATCTCATGTAGCATTCTGTATACAACTACAAAGAACCCCCTGTCTGTGTCTCTTTAAGTGGAGAGATACGTATTGAAGAGAGTTTGCCAGACCCTTATAATATCTGGGATATTTATGACTTAGCCATAATTATTTTAAAAATAGGCTATCCGAAAGACGGTAAGATTCTCTGTTAGTTTTCTTTCTTTGAGGGAAAGTTAGTTCAATTCTTTGGACCCAAATAAGTGTCTGTAAGAATTTGTCTGGTTTGAACTTAATTAAAGGAGATTCATAGGGATGTAGTCCTGATTTGGTTTAGTCCCTATAAGGGGTTAAAGTCATAAATCACTTCAACCATTCTCGTAATTCTCTTTGGTACCCTCTTTAAAACCTTCACATCCTTCCTAAAGTGTGGTGCCCAGAATTGGAAACAATATCCCAGCTGGGGCAGAATCAGAGATTTATATAAGTTTACTCTTTGCCTGCATTTATAAATCCCAGGATCCCATAGGCTTTATTAACTGCTTTGTTAACATTCCTACCACCTTCAAAGTTTGTGCACAAACACCCCCAGTTCTTGCTGTTCTTGAACTCTCTTTAAAATTGTGCCTATTAACATGGGGTTGAATTTTCGCCCCAATATGGGGGTGCGACAGGAGGCCGGCGGGCAAATAATATCGTGCCATCAGCCAGCGTGCTGGTTGGCCAGTATTATCCCGCCCCCAGGCTATTTTCCCAGAGGTGGGATCAGGGATAGAAGAGCTCCCTGCCCAGAAGTGGCAGATTGCCAATTAAGGTAAGTTAGAGGCCAATTAAGGCCAATTTACAGAGGCCATATGGAATTTTCCAGATTGCCTGCAGGCCCCCCGTAGCATCAAGGACAGGCCAGCTACCAGGAGGTGGCAGACTGGGGCGGGGCGGTTGTGGGTGGGTCTGCACTCCAGGATGCCTTTAAGGGCCCCTCCTGCTTACCTGCCAACAGCTGCAGCTACAGGCCACTCTGTGGAGGTGGCCCATTAGCTATGGCCATTTTTTAATTTAGATTTTTTTAAGTTGCTGCGAGGGCCCCTCAGGATGGAGGTGCCCTCTCTCTCTCCCTTACCTGTAACAGCAGACTGCAGCTCCTTCCATGTTGCAGGGCCTTCTATTAGCCCTCCAGCTTTGAGAGCCCACCTGCCATCCTTAATTGGATGCCGAGCGTGGCCTTTGGTCACTGATTGGTCATTTCAGGGAAAATGACTGCTGGGTGACTGTTCCCGACACAATGGGGTTGGGATCCCCAGGTCATGACCCAAAATGCCATATCCTGCCCATGTATTGTCTTTGCTCATTCTTTCTCCCAAAATGCATCACTTCGCACTTGTCTGCATTGATCTTTATCTGCCATATGTCTGCCCATTTCACCAGGCTATCTATGTGCTGTGTACCCCCAATTCCAAGTTATTAATGTACATCAAAACAGCAGTGGTTCGATTACTGAACCTCGGGGAACTCCGCTGTATCCCTCTCTCCAGTCTGAAAAATAGCCAGGTCGGAATTTTATGCCCCACCCCCCGCCCACAGGAGCGGGCAGGTGGCAGGGGGCGGGGTCATAACATTGAATGGGAGACAGGGTGAGCCATTCCCAACACCTTCCCGCCCCCACAGCAAGTTTACAAGAGGTGGTGGAGGCAAGAAACGGCCTGCCCACCCCAGGCCAATCAAGGCCCTTAAGTATCCAATTAACTGCCACTTAAGGGCCTCCTCCTGCCGCTGCTACTATTTTACCAGCAGCAGGCAGGTGGCTCAGGCCCTCAAGAGGCCACCCAGTAAAACCTTGTGGGTTGGGGTGTGGGCTCTCCTGATCAGGCACAATGTACCCCATGGAGGGCACTCCCCCACGGCCCAGCCGACCCTACTTGCCTTACCGGGGCCAGGTCGATTGACCCCGGCAAGGCCGCAGACACTTTTCTCTGGGGCCAGGTCCCTCTTGCTCCTTTCCTGGGTCCAGTCCCAGCAATGGCCACCGCTCCCGGCAGCACTGCTAAGACTGAGAGCTGTCGGCCCTCTGATTGGCTGGCAGCTCTTAGAGGCAGGAATTCCAGCCTCAGAAGGGCAGAAGTCCCACCCATGACCATTTAACTGCCTGGGGAGTGTAAAATCCTGGCATGGCTCCCCAGGCCCGACGGAGGCACCCCTGACTTTTTGGCCGGCTCAACGTAAAATTCCGGCCCCAGTCACCACAACTCTCTTTTTTGAGCCTTTAGCCAAGTTTGTATCAATGCTGCTACTGCCCCTTTTACCCCATGGGTGTAAATTTTGCTAACAAGCCTAATAAGTGGTACTTTATCAAATGCCTTTTGGCAAGTCCATATACACAATATCAACTGCACTGCCCTCATCCATCCTCTGCTACCTCATCAAAAAAAAACTCGATCCAGTTAATCAAACACCATTGGTTCTTAAAATAAAAGCAAAATACTGCGGATGCTGGAGATCTGAAATAAAAACAGAAAGTGCTAGAAATACTCAGCAGGTCTGGCAGCATCTGTGGAGAGAAAAGCAGAGTTAACATTTCAGGTCTTTGATCAGAACTGGCAAAGGTTAGAAATGTAATGAGGTTTCAGCAAGTGAAAGGTGGGAGGGAGGAAGAAGAACAAAAGAGAAGGTCTGTGGTAGGGCGGAGGGCAGGAGAGATTAAATGACAAAGATGCCATGGAACAAAGGCAGAGAGTGCTAATGGTTGTAGTTTAGTTTAGTTTAGAGATACAGCACTTTAACAGGCCCTTCGGCCCACCGAGTCTGTGCCGACCATCAACCACCCATTTATACTAATCCTACACTAATCCCGTATTCCTATCACATCCCCACCTGTCCCTATATATTTCCCTAACACCTACCTATACTAGGGGCAATTTATGATGGCCAATTAACCTATCAACCTGCAAGTCTTTGGCATGTGGGAGGAAACCGGAGCACCCGGAGGAAACCCACGCAGACACAGGGAGAACTTGCAAACTCCGCACAGGCAGTACCCAGAATCGAACCCGGGTCCCTGGAGCTGTGAGGCTGCAGTGCTAACCACTGCGCCACTGTGCCGCCCATATCGAACCCGGGTCCCTGGAGCTGTGAGGCTGCAGTGCTAACCACTGCGCCACTGTGCCGCCCAGTGTGCCGCTGTGTAGTAAAAGACAAGGCGTTAGTTCATAGAGTGCATTAATGGCAGAATAATGAACAGCTCTGTCTGAAAGCAAAAACATGAAAAACAAGTTTAAGAAAGGCACATGGTTAAAAATAAAATAAAATAAAATTTTAAAATATATATTTAAAAAAATGTCAGTCATGCTCTGAAATTGTTGAACTCAACATTGAGTACAGAAGGCTGTAGAGTGCCTAATCGGAAGATGAGCTGCTGTTCCTTGAGCTTGTGTTCAGCCTCACTGGAATGCTGCAGCAGGCCAAGGACAGAAATGTGCACGTGACTACAGGGTGGTGAATTAAAATGGCAAGCAACCGGAAGCTTGGGGTCATGCTTGCAAACTGAGCGGAGGTGTTCTGTGTTCACTCAGTCTGGAATAGAAACAGAAAGTGCTACAAAACTCAGCAGGTCTGGCAGCATCTGTGGAGAGAGAATCGTTTCTGGTCTGTGACCTTTCATCAGAATAATCTCGATTTGGTCTTCCCAATCAAATACCGCATTGTGAGAAGCAAATACAGTATACCAAATTGAAAAAAGTACAAGTAAATTGCTGCTTCACCTGGAAGGAGTGCCTGGGACCTTGGATGGTGAGGAGTGAGGAGGTAAAAGGGCAGGTGTTACACCTCCTGCGATTGCATGGGAATGTACCGTGGGAAGGGGACCAGGTGTCGGGGCTAATGGAGGAGTGGACCAGGGTGTTGCGGAGGGAATGATCCCTTTGGAATGCTGACAGGGGAGGGGAGGGTAATCAACATTTGTTCTTAAATCCTTACTGGCTCTCCTTTTGATTAGCTCATGCTTGGCTAAGTGGCTGTTAATTTTCTCCCAGATTATTGTTTCTAAAAGCTCCCACACCATAGACATTAAACCAACTGGCTTGTAATTGCAAATTTATCAGAATTAACAAGGTTATAAGATTTGCAATCTTCCAGTCCTCTGGCATAATCTTATACCAACGAAAGATTGTGGTCAGATCCTCCACAATTTCTACCCTTACTTCCTTCAGCATCCCATCCGAACCAGGTGCATTCTCCATGGCAACGCCTCTATCAATCAGAGTTCACTTGCCAACCAATCAGCACTCTCTTCTCATGCAGTATAAGTGTTGTTTTCCCTTGCATTGGTTATTCTTGCAAATGTCCTAATGAGTCCAAGACGAAAAGCTTCAACAACATGTCTCTATTTTCAGCAAAACCCTTTTACTGTTAATGTGCCTAAAGAAGACCTTTATTTTCTTTTATGTTAGCTGCCAATCTATTCTCGCACTACCTCTTTGCCCCTCATTTTCTTTTTCTACGTGTCTTCTGCACTTTTTATGTTCAACCTGAATTTCCCTTGTATTATCAAGCCAACATCTCTCATAAGACCTTTTTCTGCTTCATCCTACTCTCTAACTCTTTTTTCAGTGGAACATCCATGCAATTCAAGGCTCACTCTTTACGTTCACACATGAAGAATGACCATTTCTCAAAACACCAAAAGCCTCCCAATGCTCATGAAACTATCCCAAGTCAGTACAGTCCGGAGGAGGAAGTAGAGCCCAAGGGCTGAAAACAAGCACCTGACACAGCCATTCATTTTTCCTCAACCGGCTCTACCATGTTAAACACTATCTCTCACTTGCAACAGCCAATTGGTTCAAGATCATCCTAGAACTGCACAGGACAATCCATCACTCACTTTCTCCATAACAAACCACTGCCATGGTTATTAGAGCAGGTCAGAGGCTGGGAATTCTGCAGCAAGTGGCTCACCTCCTGAAACCCAAAACCTCTCTACCACACACAAGGCACAAGCCAGGAGTGTGATGGAATCCTCTCCATTTGCCTGGATAAGTGCAGCTCCAACAACACTCAAGAAGCTCGACACCATCCAGGAAAAAGCAGTCCATTTGATTGGCACCCCATCCACTGCCTTTAAAAATCAATTCTCTCCACCATTTGTGCACTGTGGCAACAGTGTGTACAATCTATAAGATGGACTGCAGTAGCTTTCCAAGGCTCCTTTGACAGCACCTTCCCAACCCTAGCCCTCTACCACCTAGAAGGACAAGGGCCGCAGATGCTAGTAACACCACCACCTGCAAGTTCCCCTCTAAGCCAAACACCGTCCTGACTTGGAACAATATTGCCGTTCCTTCACTGTCACTGGGTCAAAATTCTTGAACTCCCTACCTAACAGCACTGGGTGTACCTGCACGACACCAACTGCAGCGGTTCAAGAACGTGGCTCACCTATACCTTCTCAAGGGTAATTAGAGATGGGCAATAAATTCTAGATTTTCCAGCACGGCCACATATCAAGAACGAATCTTTATAAAACTCTACAGTTATTCTCTCACCTTCCCCAGCCTCTCTGTGCTCACCTCTTTTATGAAACCCACCTCTTACTCTCTTGTAACCTCCCCATGAACTCCTGACCACTTAACTACCCTGTTTGTATCCACATTTAACAACATTTGTTTTGGCACTATCCCTCTCCCTTTCAAAACCACCATTATCACCCCCTCCTCAAAAGTCATCGAGCATCTCAACACTTCCTATCCCAACTTCCCTTCTTCTACCAAAACCCTCTATTTGAATCTCTTCAGTCTAATGTCAATCCTGTTCACAGCACTGAGACTATCTTGTTTAAATTCACAAAAGACATCTTTTGTGACTGTGATCACAGTGTATTATATCTTTTTGCCCTACTTGATCTTTTTGCAGCGTTCAATACGGTTCACCATGTTATCCTTCTCCATCACCCCTCCATTGTCCAGTTCTGTAGCACAGTCTTTGATTGGTGCCACTCCTATCTGATCAAATGTAGTCAGCAATGGCAGCTGTTTTTGCCGTATGTAATCTGAAGAGTTCACCAAGGATCTATTCTTGGCCCCCTCCTTTATCTCATCTAAACGCTGCTCCTCGGTAACATTATTAACAGAAACAGGACAGCTGCTGATACCACCGTACTCAATCTCACTCCCATTTCACTTAACCCACAAACACCACTGCACTGTCAGACTGCCTGTCTAATATCAGGTCACGAATGAATTAAATACTTCTCAAGTGAACATCGGGAGAACAAAATCTATAATTTTCAACCCTTACTACAAACCCAACCCCTTCAACAAAGGCTCCAACCACCACCCTGGCTATTTGCTCAGGTTGAACTAGACAATGTAAAACCTTGGTGCCCTGTTTGGCCCACAACAGAGCTCAAACTCCATATTCACAATATCACCCAGCTCAACCGCCCACCCCCACCACCTTCCCACCCTTAGCCACATCTTTGTCACCTCTAAAGTCAATTTCCCCAACGTCCTCCTTGCAGGACTTCTATTCTACGTTCTCCATAAAGTCCAAGTTGTTCTGAACTCAGTTGACCATATCCTGTCATAGATTCATAGAGTTATACAACACAGAAACAGGCCGTTCAGCCCAACATGTCTGTGCTGGCCATCAAGCAGCTAACTATTCTAATTCCATTTTCCAGCTTTTGGCCCATAGCCATGTATGCTATGGCCTTTCAAGTGCTCATCTAAATACTTCTTAAATGTTGTAAGGGTTCCTGCCTCTACCATTTCTTCGAGCAGTACGTTTCAGATTCCAACCACCCTCTGAGTGAAAAAATGTTTCCTCAAATTCCCTCTAAACCTCCTGGCCCTTACCTTAAATCTATGCCCCCTGTTTATTGACCCCTCCGCTAAGGGAAAAAGTTTCTTCCTATCTAACCTATCAATGCCCCTCATAATTTTGTATACCTCAATCATATCTCCCCTCAGCCTTCTCTGCTCTAAGAAAAACAACCCTAGTCTTTTCAGTCTCTCTTTATTAGATTAGATTTTAGATTAGATTAGAGATACAGCACTGAAACAGGCCCTTCGGCCCACCGAGTCTGTGCCGAACATCAACCACCCATTTATACTAATCCTACACTAATCCCATATTCCTACCAAACATCCCCACCTGTCCCTATATTTCCCTACCACCTACCTATACTAGTGACAATTTATAATGGCCAATTTACCTATCAACCTGCAAGTCTTTTGGCTTATTGCTGAAATGCTTCAGCCCAGGCAACATCCTGGTGAATCTCCTCTGCACCCTCTCCAGTGCAATCACATCCTTCCTATAGTGTTGTGACCAGAACTGTACACAGTACTCCAGCTGTGGCCTAACTAGCGTTTTATACAGCTCCATCATAACCTCCCTGCTGTTATATTCTATGCCTCGGCTAATATAGGCAAGTATCCCATATGCCTTACTAACCACCTTTTCTACCTGTGCTGCTGCCTTCAGTAATCTATGGACAAGTACACCAAGGTCCCTCTGCCCCTCTGTATTTCCTAGGATCCTACCATCCATTGTATATTCCCTTGCCTTGTTAGTCCTCCCAAAATGCATCACCTCACACTTCTCAGGATTAAACCACATTTGCCACCTCTCCTCCCATCTTATCAGCCCATCTATATCGTCCTGTAACCTAAGACTTTCCTCCTCACTATTTACGACACCACCAATTTTCATGTCATCTGCGAACTTACTGATCATACCTCCTATATTCACATCTAAATCATTAATGTACACTACAAACAGCAAGGGTCCCAGCACCGATCCTTGTGGTACACCACCACAGGCTTCCAATGGCAAAAACAACCCTCGACCATCACCCTCTGCCTCCTGCCACTAAGCCAATTTTGGATCCAATTTGCCAAATTGCCCTGGATCCCATGGGCTCTTATCTTCTTAACCAATCTCCCACGCGGGACCTTATCAAAAGCCTTACTGAAGACCATGTAGACTACATCAACTGCTTTCCCCTCATCTACACATCCAGTCACCTCCTCAAAAAATTCAATCAAGTTAGTTAGACACAATTTCCCGCTGACAAAGCCGTGCTGACTATCCCTGATTAAGCCCTGCCTCTCCAAGTGGAGATTAATCTTGTCCCTCAGAATTTTTTCCAATAGTTTCCCAACCACTGATGTCACGCACTAAGTGCCACTCACTCATCATTCCTGGACTCCCGGACCTATGTTGGCTCTCTGTTTCCCAAAACATTGAATTAAAATCTTCATCCTTGTTTTCAAATGTGTCTGTGGTCTCACCCCAACCTATCTTTGCAATGTTCTATGCCTTATATTTCCCCCCTCCATCCCCACACACTTTGGCCTGTTGACTGGCCTTTTGCGCAATCTTCTCTTTGGCCCATTTTGGTGGTTCAGTCTTTGACCACCTCGGCTGCATTGCCTGGAATTCCTTCCCTAAATCTCTTCAACGGTCTCCATCTTTAAAAATCCTCTCAAAAAAGTCATCTTTTCAGTCAAGCTTCTGGCCTCCTCTCCTAACCTTCACACTATGTCTATATTCCTTGCTGTGTGAAAGCCTCAGGATGTTTTCTACATTAGAAATGCAATATAATTGCCAGTTGTTGTCGAGTGAAAATTAGAGGAAAAAAGTGTTGCTTCAATGTGTGATTTGTATCTGTATATGTAGAATTACACACCAGAAAATCTCTTCTGTGTCCTAGAATGGAATGGAAAATGATTTCATACCCCTGCACTATTTGTGTTTTTATTGCAGTGTTTAATCTCATCTTGCAGCTACTAGCTTTGCCTGGTTTCGGTTATTGCTACATATAATCTGCCTGTTGGTTGCAGTCACAGCTGCTCTCTTTTGATGTGGAAAGTAATGACTGAAGCAGTTTTTTTTGCTTGAGATATAACTTATGCAGGTGGGTTAAGTAGTATTGGACAGGAAGCAGTAAGGTAGCAGGAACTGCCACATAGCCCACATACCCTGCAGCTTAAGCAGCTGTATGAGCAATTGGTTTTCTTTATTGAAGTCTTCTTCTCATAAGCATAGTTTAAAGGAAGTGCATACTGCCTGTTTGCCTGTTGCTATGCCTTGTGATTGCCTGTCTGACATTAATTCATACATGAAACAGACCTTTCTGCAATTCAGTATTGATCAGACCAAAGCCAATCTGCCTGGCTGCTGCCTGAACCTCCGTTCCTTAGCCCTTCATCTGATTGCCCCTTTGTGGATGCTCACTCAGGCTAATCTAACCATCAGGCAAACTGATTCACCAAGGCCACCTGCATCCACCTCCAAAGTATTTTCTGTGTGCACCCTTATCTCGCCCACTGTCACTGAAACCTTGTCCATGTCATGTCCAAACTCTACAGGGGAATTTTGCCACTTCAGTGCTTCCAATTCAGAAGTCTGACTATCAGAGCACATAATGGGGTTCCACATTATGATTTTCCATCAGGAGACAGAAAACATGTACTGGGGTGTACAATTTCCTGCCAGAGTCCTCACTAGGATTGCAGAATTGGGAAACCTCTCCTTCCCTGTTCATTGCCGCTCTTCATTGGTATCTACATAAATGTAAACTCATGCAGAACCCTTTTCCTATCCCATTATCAAACCTCACTTATCTATCACCCAGCCTTAGCTAGCTCATTAACTTCAAGATCCTTATCCTGATCCTCACATCTCTCCAAAGCTATGCTCTACCTTACTTCTGCAACTTCTTCAGGATCTATGTCCTTGTTCGCATGAATCTATTCTTTCAACTCTGGCCTATTCTGTACTCCCCCAATTCTGCTCTTCCATCAGAGATCGAACCTCCAGCCATCTTCTCACATTATCTCCCTAAACCCTTACACCTTTGTATATCCCTTCCCACATTCCAAAACCTCCTTAAAATCCATCTCTATGTGCTTTTGGATACCTCGCCAGTTCTTCTTGTTTTCTGCTCAGGTCTGATGTCCCAACAGTGAAGCACATTGAGACAGTTTGCTCTGATAAAGGTGCTTTATAAATACAAGTTGCTCTACCCATAATATTATTTAGCAGCAAATTACTTTTTCCCAAATTTCTCCCATTGTCTTCTGAAGATCCCTTTTATAGGCAGAATGTTGGTAACAAGATTGATGTTGTAGCTGGAATTACAGCATCAGGATCCCTTTTATATGGAGTTTCAGTATTAGGATCTTTGCCCGTCTAAGAGCGAAGACCAAAGTATGGAAAGCCCTCATCAGGGAACTCGTCTTTGCTGACGATGCTGCATTAACATCTCACACTGAAGAGTGTCTGCAGAGATTCATCGACAGGATTACGGCTGCCTGCAACGAATTTGGCCTAACCATCAGCCTCAATAAAATGAACATCATGGGACAGGATATCAGAAATGCTCCATCCATCAATATCGGCGACCACGCTCTGGAAGTGGTTCAAGAGTTCACCTACCTAGGCTCAACTATCATCAGTAACCTGTCTCTCGATGCAGAATTCAACACGCGCATGGGAAAGGCTATGTCCAGACTGGCCAAGAGAGTGTGGGAAAATGGCGCACTGACACGGAACACAAAAGTCCAAGTGTATCAAGCCTGTGTCCTCAGTACCTTGCTCTACGGCAGCGAGGCCTGGACAACGTATGTCAGCCAAGAGCGATGTCTCAATTCATTCCATCTTCGCTGCCTCCGGAGAATCCTTGGCATCAGGTGGCAGGACCGTATCTCCAACATAGAAGTCCTCGAGGCGGCCAACATCCCCAGCTTATACACCCTACTAAGCCAGCGACGCTTGAGATGGCTTGGCCATGTGAGCCGCATGGAAGATGGCAGGATCCCCAAGGACACATTGTACAGCGAGTTCGTCACTGGTACCAGACCCACCGGCCGTCCATGTCTCCGCTTTAAAGATGTCTGCAAACGCGAAGTCCTGTGACATTGATCACAAGTCGTGGGAGTCAGTTGCCAGCGATCGCCAGAGCTGGCGGGCAACCATAAAGGCGGGGCTAAAGATTAGCGAGTCGAAGAGACTTAGCAGTTGGCAGGAAAAAAGACAGAAGCGCAAGGGGAGAGCCAACTATGTAACAGCCCCGACAACCAATTTTATCTGCAGCACCTGTGGAAGAGTCTGTCACTCTAGAATTGGCCTTTATAGCCACTGCAGGCGCTGCGTCACAAACCACTGACCACCTCTAGGCGCTTACCCATTGTCTCTCGAGACAAGGAGGCCAAAGAAGAAGAACCCGGGGGTGCCTCAACACTGGAATGCTTTTTACAGGAAAAGTCTCACTCTCAGGATTCCTTTTAAGACAGGATTGGGGTCTCATTGTTGACATCCTTTTTATAGAGTGATTCTCACTATTGGAACCCCATTTATTGACTATAGTAGTATTTTGTTACCAATTGAAAAGTCTAACAAATCTCAGTGAATTCTAATAATAGTGACAAAGTGCCTATAGGAAACTTATTAAACAGAACCGTTAATATGGCAGCTATAAAAAAAACTACAAATGCTGGAAACCTGAAATAAAAACAGAAAATGGTAGAAATATACAGTCGATCAGCAAGAATTTATAAAAAAGAGGGCCAGTTATGATGTGTCAGCATGATGTTTCATCAGAAGCTTAGGACTATATCTGAAATAAGCTTCATTCTTTCAATATGGTCCGAGACACTGATGTGGACTTTTATTACGTGGGATTCCAAGATCTTACCAGTGTTTTGGGGATGAAATGCTGACATTCTATCCATTTTCCCATGGCTCCAGAGCCAAGCGGAGGAGGAGAAATGATGTCAATCGCTGCTCTCACCTAACTGCCCTACCCTCCGCCACTGGTCCCCATTGTCCCTTAGGCCTTCCTATACATGGCAATCCTGATGACCACAGCCCTGAATCATCAGAGCATCTTCACCAATTTATAATATCATCTAATTACACACAGCTATGTCAATACATCAGCGTAATAAATAAGATTCTATTTGCAAACTTTGCATGAACAAATGTCTGCTGTGAATCCAAAACTTGCACCTAATGCTGAATAACTCTTTCTGCAAGGGTCTTATTTTGAAAAGAAAACTTGACAAAATATATATTAATACGGTGTTTTCAATATCTGAGAGTGTGCCACGAGGCAGTAAGGAGGAGTTCAGGCTTCATTGTATTCCCCAACGGCTCTCTTGCCCAGGATAAGCTAATGTAGTACAGATTGGAAATTGAACCAGAGACTCAGGCCTAGAAACTTGATAGTACCACGTCTGTTTTTCAGGCACGAAACGGGTTCCTAAGCATCGAATATGGAGGGGGAGGCAGGCACAGTCATTGCGTGTCAGAAGCGTGGTGCCCGCCATAGTGGTAAAGCAGAAATAGAGGCATCTAGGTCCCACACCTCAAACAGTTAGACATTCTAATAGAGGGCCAAACACCCATTAGAGGCCCTTTTTGTAAAATTCGATTGGCCTGAAGGCGGACAGTACTTAGGGAACTAACTGTATGCCTCAGCTGCAGACTGAATAAACTCACTGGGCCATTGGAAGAACATTTTTGGCAATTTTTTTATTTATTTGTTCCTAAATTGGCTTAAAGCCTATCATCCCGTTGCTTGTAAGTAGTGAGATGGTGGTGCAAGGATTTTTCTGTATCTTCTTGTTCACAAACGAAAAAAGGCTCACCAAACAGTTATTCATAAATACAAACTTGTTTAATTCATACAAGACACTGTTCTTCCCAATATAAAAACTTTAAATCCAATTTCGATTACTCCAGTCACGTGGCAAATACACATTTTCCTTCCATGATTACCAGCTGACTTTTACTTCTCCATACCCACCATTCTTCCTCAAATCAGATACAGCTGGTAAGTTGCTTTATTACTATGTATATAATATAGAATAACAAAAATGTAGACATAGATTCTCTGATGGCCGGCTGACCTAAGGCACAGTCCAGTGGTATTACTAAATCAAACAGACCAAGGCCTAGATATTGGTAAGCACCAGCCTGCCAGGGAGTTGCGCTGGAACAGGTAGGCCTGAGGCCCGCCCAATATTCAGCTTCAGTCCTCACTTACGTGAGGCTGGCGAGCTGCAGGAGGTTGGTGGAACTGAAAGGGAAGGGGAAGACCAGAAGGGGACTGAGCCATATTTTTGGCACTGTTATGGAACCAGGAGGTTCTCTCACTCCTGCACCTTTCGCTTCCACATTCGGGGAAGTAATTGTAAAAACAAACCATATCTCAGGGTTCAGCTAATGCTTATTAATTGATTTCAGTTTCATTTTATGGCATCACGTAAAAAAAAACCTTCCTCCATTTCAATTAGTTAAAAACAGTGCTTCACAAAAATGCTCATTATTCTCCTTCAAGTATTCATTATTTCCCATTGGACTAGGTCTCACCAGATGTTAGATAAACAGGGCATCAATGACACTGCAATGTACCATCTTACAGACTCAACTGGTTTGGTCTTCTTTGTCATAAGCTGCAGCAAGATTTAATAGAGGAGATAATTCCATTAGATAAAATCATTAATCTTGTTAAATAGTGTCTCTAGTAGGAGCATCTAAGTCTTTTGTCTTTTTGGCAGCTTGGTTGTACCATGGAGCACCATGGGCCATGTATATAGATTTCAACTTTCTTGTCACTAGTGCAGAGAAAACATTCAATACCTGGAGCTAATGACAGGAAATAGGTGCAGAGACTCATGTCAGCTTAAGGTGCCCCAGGATTTCCATGATCATAAGTTACACGAGCCGCAGAGGGGTTAATAATGATGGGAATTATGATATATGATATCACCCTATCATTAGCAAGTGATTCACATCTGAAAACTACTGAAGGGTGATGGAGGGTGGTGGGGTGTGGAGGTGGGGTGTGAGGGATTGGAGAGCTAAGGAAGTGCTTCCTGTTCCTGGACTGGAAAGTACATCTGTGCAAAAATACAAACTAGAAAAACAAAAATCTGTCGTGAATGGTCCTGTCCCAATTTACCCATGGATCCCCAGCTAGCACTGCATCCCATTAACTCCCTGAGGCACTCTGTGTTACATTTGACCATATATAAATGTGTTTTTTTAATTTGTTCTGAAGACATGACAAGGCTGGCATTTATTGCCCATTCCTAGTTGCCCTGAGAAGAGGTGTTGGACCTTCTCCTTGAAGCACCGCAGTCCTTCCAGTATTGTTGCTTCTATGTTGGTGTTAGGTAGGGATATTGACCCAGCAACAATGAAGGAATGGAGATATATGGCAGAATAATTTGTAGCTTGAAGGAGAATATGAAGATGATGGTGTTCTCATAATATTGCTACTCTTGTCCTTCTTGGTGTTAGAGGTTGTAGGAGAGGGAAGTGCTGTTGAAATAACTTTGGTGAATTGCTGCCTTGTGTCCTGTAGATAGTACATACTGCAGCCACAGTTCATGGAATCTGATCAGGATTCCAATGGAGAGGAGGAAGAGGAAGATGGGGCCCCTAATGCCAGACCAGCTGATCACCTTCCGATGAAGGGTCACTGACCCGAAACGTTAACTCTGCTTCTCTTTCCACAGATGCTGCCAGACCTGCTGAGTGGTTCCAGCATTTCTTGTTTTTATTACAGCTGATCACCTTGTTGCTCGAGATGCCAGAGATGTCCTAATGGCTTGAAGATTCAGTTAGTTACTGGGTGGAAGTAACTATGACATCCCACACCTCCTCTTCAACCCCCTCCCAACTATGTACACAAGCAGTCCTG
Organism: Heterodontus francisci; assembly: GCF_036365525.1. NCBI lineage: Eukaryota > Metazoa > Chordata > Chondrichthyes > Heterodontiformes > Heterodontidae > Heterodontus > Heterodontus francisci. The sequence goes on from NC_090377.1 coordinate 112,452,948, forward strand.
TAACCTGTAAAGATTCATCCACCCATTGCACATCCACCAGTTGGTGTCAGTTAATTCATGTTTTCATATTTAGCACCAAACAAGTGAAAAGTAGAGTTGGCACTCACCATTGAAGAATGGGAACACGGAAAAGTGGTGCAAAGTAATAAACTTAATATGATGTAAGAAATTAACTATATTAACAGATATTCAAAAACACCCATGTGCATACCCTTGGTGAACTATAGAGCCATTTACGGCATAGAAGGAGGCTATGTGGCCCATGCTGGCTCTCCATGGAGCAATCCAGTCAATCCCACTCCCCTGCTCTATTCATGTAGTCCTGCAAGTTTATTTCCTTTAAGCACCCATCCAATTTCCTTTTGAAATCATTGATTTTCTCCGTTTCCACCATCCTCATGGGCAGCGAGTTCCAGGTCATTACCACTCACTGCATAAAAAAATTCTTCCTCGCATTCCTCCCGTATCTCTTACCCAAAACCTTCAATCTGTGTCCCCTAGTCCTTGTACCATCAGTTAATGGGTAAACTTTTCTTGTTCTGTCTCTGGCTCTTCTGCGCAATGCAACCCTGCAGAGGTCCTGGCGGGCTGTCTTGATCTCTGCTCTGACTTCTGAAGCGTTCACAGCCGATGGCCTCTGAGTCCATGAGGATCCTGCCAATGACTGCTCCACCTGCACCTGTGCAGGGGTAGACTGGACCAACGGGAGAGGAGGCAGTCTGTCGGGTACTGGTTTGGGGCAATGGTTGAGATGTGGAAATTCTTTGAGAAGACGTCGCACTTTCATGTCCCTATCAGCATTGTCCCTTTAAATAGTCAAGATGAAATAGTGATATGCAAGTTCACACAAGCCCACTCATCCATAACGGAGAAGAGAAACAGGGAAGTAAAATTATAATGAGGCATCCCTGTTGAAATGGGATATTCCCATGTATCCCATGAAATTCCACATTTCATGCCCCTTGTTGCCCCTCAGATTCCAGCTGTGCATTAATATCAATCCCATAGTCTTTCCTAAACATAAATTTCCACAAACAAACAAAAATTACTTCATAAATCACCCAACAGTTTATTGTTTATGCAATTTCTACAGTTTTTTTTGTGTAGAAACGCTCCTCAAGCCTTAAAAATGGTTCAGAAGAGAGAGCTTTTCTCAATTAAATTTTCAACAGCAAAAACAGAAACCCATTCTCAATAAACAATCGCTTTATGCTCTTTTCTAACCATTAACAAAGAAACCACAAAATTAGGTCTTGCTGTTTGCTAGTGTTGTCTGAGCAACAGCATTACAGGAAGATGCACATGTTTGGAATGCACAAATGTGTTTGAAAATCCTCCACGACTGCTATGAATTAAAATGATCCAGTAAAAGCCCTAGCCTTTGGGGGAAGCGGAGGCATTGAACTTATAAAACATTATTAATGATGATATTGTAAAGCAGAAAAATCAGATCTGTCAGTAAATTTAATCATGTTATTATGAACATTTTTTTTTTATTTCTAGGCATTTGGGCATTATAAGGTTCAGTTACTCGGGCAGTGGGATTAATTGGATAGCGCCACCTAAGAACCAGCACAGACACGATGGGCCGAATGTCCTTTTGCTGCGCTGTATCATTCTATGATTCTACTGAGACAAAAAATAATGGATGTTTCTTTTTCTGAAAAAGCATTTTGAGTAATTCAATGGTTTTATTAACGAACAGTGACAGGTCAACTTTTACATTGGAAATTTCCCTTTATAAGCTGCATCAATAATAAATATTGATATAAAAGTGTGACCAAAAATTCTAACAAAGGGAAGTAAGGGTTGTATACAGAGAGATCTTTAACTGGATATTAGTTGGTCTTCCGTAGTGTTGCACATGAAGGACTGCATTTAGTGAAACCGTTTGGAACGGGAATGGACGCATTGGGGGGGGGGGTGGGGGGGGGGGGGCGGGGGGGGGGCCAGACAACAGCATTGGACATGGCCGCCTGGAAATCCGACGTCATGACATTGGTTCTATGTTTAGTCAGTGGCGGAAAATCACCAAGGCGGTGTCGCCACCCTGAAATAACAGGAATGCAATTTAAATTCTAGAACAGTTTGTTTTAATACATTAGCATCTAACTGATCACAATTCAATGGGAGGCTTGGAATTGAAGTGGATGACAAGCGGCCCTCACGTGCCTTCAGATTCCCGGCCGTTGAAAGTTGGTAGCATCAAGGCAAGGCCTCAGTATCTCAATACGTGGGCAACCATGAACAGCACTGGATAAGGGAAGAGGGGGTAGCAGAGGCAATTGTCGGCCTGCAGTGCTGTGCGCTCTGCACAGGAGGAGCTTGGTCTCTGATGGCAGTAACGGGCTCCCATACTGCTGGATGAGAGAGTCGGGTGACCATACTATCGGGTGAGACAGTCAGGTGTCCATACTATCGGGTGAGAGGGTTGGCTATCAGCAAGGATGGGCGCTGAGGGCCATTCGGGAGTCTGCCAAGGTAAGTAGCAAAGGGGAAGCTGCCAAGGCAGGATCGTCTCTGCAAGGACAGCGCTCTTGTGGCCTACTGATCACCTGGCATGGGTCTCATACAGCCTGTCTTTTTGGACCTGCATGGCATGATGCAGCACCTCTGATGGACGGCCAGGAGACAGCTGTGCCTGCCTGTGAAGCTCCACAAACAGGTGTGACAGCAACCGGCCATGCCAAGAAGGGCTCACCTGCCCAGAGAGTGTACCGGACTCAAATCAGCTACCACCAAATGTCCAAGCAGCATTGTCAGTGAAGACTGCGGCTCTCCAGGGAGGCTGTCATCGACTTATGTGCCCTGCTGCACGATGAGTTGGAACCTATGGAATTCGGTGGTCACCTTATGCCCATGGCCTTGAAGATCACCGTGGCACTTAACTTTTATGCGTCTGGATCATTCCAAGGATCCACTGGGGACATGTGTGGGGTCTCCCAGGCAGCAGCCCACCACAACATCAAGGAGGTGTCAAGAGGGCCGGTGTCTAATTGCACTTCCGGACCGACCCTGACAGTCAGGCCGAGAGGGCCAACGGATTTGTGGCCATTGCTGGATTTCTCCAGGTGCAAGGTGTAACAGATTGCATGCATGTGGCCATCAAGGCTCCCACTGACCAGCCAGCCACCTTCATCAACAGGAAGGGCTTCCATTCCATCAACTGGTCTGCAATCACTGACAGTATTTCCTGCAGGTGTGCCCACTTCCTGGAAAGCAGCCACAACATCCACATACTTCGACAGACCCAGGTGCCACAGCTTTTCAATACCCCCTTCAGGGATGGATTTTCAGGAACAAAGGCTACTCATTGGAGACATGGCTACTGACACCTGTGAGGAACGTTCACACTGCAGCAGAGGAGAGGTACAACACTTGCCATGGGTCCACCTGAGCAACCATCAATCAGGCCATTGGGCTACTGAATATGAGATTCCGGTGCCTGGATCAATCCGGTGGAGTCCTGCTGTATGTTCCAGTGAGGATCTCATGCATTGTTGTGGTCTGCTGTGTTCTGCACAATCTAGCACTGGAGAGTTGGGAGGTCTTTCATGATGAGGACACCAATGACTGCCACTCCTCAACCAACGCAGAGGACATGGAGGAGGGAGTTGAACAGGCAGCACTGGATGTTGAACCCCTTGCACCAGAGGCCAGGTACCATGATGGCCTCTCACAGCAAAATTAATAAAGGCTCACCTCAATGTATTCAGTCTGTCGCCTCCTTTCTACTTGCCTTCCATGCCTAGCACCCAGTTTAACCACGCACTGTGGCCCTAGGGAGATGCTAATCAAATGAGGGCTGTGACTACATTGGCAGCCACTAAGGGAAATCAGCAGCTCACAATTAATGCATGATAGAATAAACATTTTCCACAATGAAAGTTAATTTCAAAAATGGAAAAACTTTATAAGACAAAACAAATGGCAAATGTCGAACACCTGTGAAACCCCCAAATGTCTCTAAGTGGTTTTCTTTATACATTTACGAATGTTTCTATGAGCTGACACCCCTGCGCTAGCAGCTGGGCTGGAGGCAGGCTGCTGATCAGGCTGCCCCTGGCCTGGGATGACTCCGGCAGCAGTCCTCCGGGTGCCTGAGGCCTGGAGGGCCCCGGCTGCCTGAGGGTTTCCTCCACAGTTGCAGGACTCACCTCAGGCATTGTGATTGCTGGAGCTGGGCTCACTGGCGGAGGAGCTGAGGAGCCACTGTCCACATTCAGCATCCCCTGAGGGGAGCCCCCAGCTGTAGATGTCAGCCTGTCCTCCTCCCTTTCAAGGCTCACGTGAACTTCCCTGCTCACCAGAGAAGAACAAGGATCTGGAGAAGACTCCAGGCACTTCGTTCTTTTCTCGCTTTGCCACTGCAGCATCGAGCTTACGGCCAAGGCAATGGTGTGCAGGTCTGCATGTATCTGTGGGATCTGGCTCTCCATGAGGGTCGCCAACCACTCAACGGAGGAAGCCATGCGCTCACATGCCTGAGACATGGCAGCACTCATGACATGGATGGACTCCGCCATCATCCGCTCCTTCTATGCCAACCTGCATGAAAGAACACAAACGTGTGTGGGTTAGGCTGTGCAGATCTTGTCATTCCAACCATGCAGATGTGGCTCTCCAGAAATGTGTTGGATATTGATGGAAGACAATCCTCAGTCTCTCGCACAGATACTCCAGTCTCACCATCCGCTATTGAGCGGCTGCTCTGGGTCCCTGTTAATTCAAGTGCCTCCTTCTCAGCCACAGAGAGAGGCCTGTTGCCTGGGATGCTTTCACCAATCCACAATGTCACCCTGTTGTTATGCACCCTTTGGTCCTGCAGGTGGAAAGAGGGAAATAGTCGTATTTTGCAGGGCGATCAACAGGACAGTTCTGTTAGTGGCAGCCCCTCATTCCCTACTGGGGTATCCTATATCGCTCATCCTCACGTCAGCTCTCAGGGTAGTTAGTGGGAGTGAGCTGTGAAAGAAGGTGGCCTGTAGCCAAGATACAGCCATGCATCTGTCCACTTTACCATCGCCTTTGTCATGCCTCCCTTGTCATGTCCTGCTTACTCCTGTGCAGCCACTTGCAAATACTAAAAAAGAGAGAGATATGGAACAGTTACCTTTGGCAGAATGAAGGAGGCCATTTACCCTCTTGCAGCACTGGACCCATGTTCGGGGTTGTCCCATGGCTGCTGACCTCCTCTGTGATCTCCATTCAGGCTTGCTTGGTCATGCAAGAGGACCTCTTCTTGCCATCGCTGGGGAAGAAGATCTCCCACCTTTCCCATGCAGCCTGGAGGAGAATCACCAGGGAGGCATCGTTAAATTCTGGGGCCACCCGGTGTCTTCCTTCAACCAGAGGCAGAGGCAGCAGAAGATGTTCTGCGGCAGCAGAAGAGGTTCTGGGGCAGCAGAGGGTACTCAGGGAGGCACTCTTTTAAACCTGGCAGCAGTAAATGCAGGGCTGGCGGCCCTTTAAATATGACGCCAGCACCTGCTCCGGAGTCATCCGACGCCATATTCGGCGCCTTAAACCCCATTGCCCCCATTGTGTAATTGGCTGGGCCAAGCGCATCCATTATTATAAATGGCCGCCCACTGCGTGATTGCGGTGGGCCGGCCACACACGTGACAAGCGGGAATGGCGCCCACTTCCTGGTCGGCCACTGGGACCTGCGACGGGCTCACTAAATCCGGCCCGAAGAGTCGGGGTGAAGTGTAGCCTTCACATGAAACATGATGAGAGACCAGGGGATAATTGAAGCAGGCTGTGCAGAAGTAATTCAGTCCCCATCAGCTTAAAGAATGTTGCACTAGCAGAGGGAACACTTCACATTCTGGGCACCCAGTGTCACTTTTAATGAATTCTCAGAATGATGATAGCAGGAGTCAGAAAATAACGATGGCACATTTTTGACAGTTTTGTGAAGATTATTTTGCTTAATTCAAAGTCTCTTGCAAGACTAGTCCTTTGAGAAGACTGGGGTATTTTGAAGGAAGAGTTAATGGATCTGATGCTTCAATGTACCCACCAGAAAAGAATTGTGAAGAAATTGTAAAATAGGTGTACCTCTCAGAAACAAATTAAAGCAAAGGGACAATTTTCTATGAATGCTTGTTTGAAACAGTCTTGGGGTGCCTGAGATTACCAAATCAAGTGTAAAGCTCACATGGCTGAAGGGTGGACAAAATCCTATTTGGATGCAGATGCATTATTTTATCCATGAGTTTACAATCTATGCTGCTGAACAAGCTGTACAGTCAGACAGATTCTTATCTCTCTTTTGGTATAACCACAATCTTAACAAGCTTTATTGATTCTGGAAGCCTGCAGTTATGTTTCTTCCATTTATTACAAGGAAAAGGCACAAACCCATCATTCCCAACATAATATTTTTCTAATCTCAATCTAGTCTCTCTTCAGTACCTCTCACAGGTCTTATTGGTATTGGCACAGAACTGAGAGAAAGCCAGAGTTTGCAAAAACTGATTTTAAAAAAACAGAACTGAAGTCTCTGTCTCTGAATGCACACAGCATTCGTAACAAAACAGATGAATTGTTAGCACAAATAGAAATAAATACATATGACCTGATAGCCATTACAGAGACGTGGGCCAGGATTTTAGACTGCCAACAGGGATCTTGACATCTGGAAAAAGCAACAATGCAAACACCACTGCACCTCTTCTCCAGAAGGCCCGCCAAATCTTGTGCCTATCAAGGACATAAGTGAACAGTGGCAGACCTTCCACAGGATCAAGGACCCAGTTGCCGGAAGTCCTGCCCTTGGAGAACTGCCAGCTCTTCCTCTGAGCAGCGCCACCACCTAGGCAGTGGTTTCAGCCAGAGGAGCACCTACCCCCGAGGCCCAGGAGCATTGCTGGACCCAGGCCACAGGTAGGTCAGTGCGGGAGGAGTTTCACAGGGTGGGGATCATGGGGGTGAGGGGTGTAGGGGGGTGGCTAGCAAGGGCAGGGGAGTGGCTCTCAGCAGGCCTCCCCTTTCCGATGTTGGGTCCCTCATTCAGGCACTAAGGGCCTTTTAACGAGGGACACCCCTTGGAGCTGGGAAGCAGTCCCCACAGTATTTTTTGTGTCATTCTTCCTGTGCGATGAGAGGGCTGCCCACCGCACAGCTAATTGTGGTGCAGCGGGATGAGGCCCTTAATTGGGGTTCACACAGGCCTTCCCACTTCGGACTAAATTTTGGTGGAGGCAGGATGATGATGGGATCCCACCACCCCCACAACACCTCACCCCCCCCCCCCCCCCCCCCACCCCCCGCCATCATCCCACTGATTTTATGCTCGCCCTGCCTCCAAACCCACCATGGGGGGAGGGGGGGCCAGCATAAAATTCCCCCCATGGTTGCAAGGTGACCATGCTGCAACATAAATATTCAAGGATATTTGACATTTCAGAAGGACAGGAATCTAGGAAAAGGTAGCTCTGTTAACTAAGGGTGACATTAGTAGTGAGAGATGACCTTAGTTCAAAAGATTAAGATGTAGAATCAATTTGGGTAGAGCTAAAACATAACAAAGGAAATAAATCACTTGTGGGAGTAGTTTATAGGTCCCCTAACAGTAAGTACACTGTAGGACAGAGTATACTGGAAGAAATAATGGGGACTTGTAAGACAGGTACTGCAATAATCATGGGTGATTTTAATCTACATATAGATTGGACAAATCAGATTGACAAAGGTAGCCTGGAAGCTGAGTTCTTAGAGTGTATTAGGGACAATTTCTTACAGTAGTACATTCTAGTGCCAACCAGGTAGCAGGCTATTTTAGACCTAGTAATGTGCAATGAGACAGGATTAATTAATGATCTCATAGTAAAGGAGCCTCTAGGCAACAGTGATCGTAACATGATAGAATTTCACATTCAGTTAGAGGGTGAGAAGTCGATGGCTATTGTTTTAAACTTAAATAAAGGCAATTACAAAGGTATGAAAACAGAATTGGCCAAAGTGAACTGGGAAATTAGGTTAAAAGATAGGACAGTAGAGAAGCAGTGGCAGACATTTAAGGAGATATTTCATATAGTATAGAGATACAGCACTGAAACAGGCCCTTCGGCCCCACCGAGTCTGTGCCGACCATCAACCACCCATTTATACTAATCCTACACTAATCCCACATTCCTACCACATCCCCACCTGTCCCTATATTTCCCTACCACCTACCTATACTAGGGGCAATTTATAATGGCCAATTAACCTATCAACCTGCAAGTCTTTGGCATGTGGGAGGAAACCGGAGCACCCGGAGGAAACCCATGCAGACACAGGGAGAACTTGCAAACTCCACACAGGCAGTACCCAGAATTGAACCCGGGTCGCTGGAGCTGTGAGGCTGCGGTGCTAACCACTGCGCCACTGTGCCGCCCTCTCATGAAAGATACATTCCAGTGAGAAAAACGCTAAAAGAAGGATGCACCATCCGTGGCTAACTATGGAAGTTAAAGATAGTATCGAATTGCAAGAAAAAGCATACAATTCTGTGAAGATTAGTGGTCGATCAGACGATTGGACAGATTTTAAAAACCAGCAAAGAATGAAGAAAAAAGTCAGAAAATAATAAGGGAGAAATTAGAGTATGAGAGAAAGCTAGCTAGAAATACAAAACAGATAGTAAGAGTTTCTACAAGTATTCAAAAAGGAAAAGAGTAACTCAAGTGAGCGTTGTTTCTCTCGAGAGTCAGTCTAGGGAATTAATAATGGGAAACAAGGAAATGGCGGAAGCGTTGAACAGGTCGAAGACACAGATACATCCCAAATATACTTGAAAAACGAGAGGTAAAAGGAAGGGAAAGAACTTAAAATAATCACAATCACCAGGCAAAAGGTACTGGGAAACCTATTAGAGCTAAAGGCTGACAAGTCACAGATTCAACTGAGGCCTTCAAAACAGCATTGGATAATTATCTAAAGCGAAAAAAATTTGGAGGGCTACAGGGAAAAGGTAGGGGACGGCTGGCATGGATACAATGGACCGAATAGCCTTCTTCCATGCTCTATGATCCTATGATCCTAAGTCCCCAGGACCTGATGGCCTGCATCCTACGGTCTTAAAAGGAGTAGCTGTAGAGATAGTAGATGCATTAGTTGTAATCTTCCAAAATTCCCTAGACTCTGGAAAGGTCCCAGTGGATTGGAAAATAGCTAATGTAACATCTCAAATCAAGAAAGGAGGGAGACAGAAAGCAGGAAACTATAGGCCAGTTAGCCTAACATCAATCATAGGGAAAATGTTAGAATCCATTATTAAGGAGGTTATAACAGGACATTTAGAAAATCATAATGCAATCAGGCAGAGTCAACATGGTTTTGTCAAGCTAATTTATTAGAGTCCTTTGAGGAAATAACAAGCAAGGTGGATTAAGGGGAACCTGTAGATGTGGTGTACTTGGATTTCTAAAAGGCATTCGCATTCGATAAGGTGCCACATCAAAGGTTACTGCACAAAATAAGAGTTCATGGTGGAGGGGGTAACGTATTTGCATGGATAGAGGATTGATTAGCTAACAGGAAGCAAGGAGTAGGGATAAATGGGTCTTTTCAGCTCGGCAGGATATGACGAATGGAGTGCCACAGGGATCAGTGCTGGGGCCTCAACCTTTTACAATCTATATCAATGACTTGGATGAAGGGACCGAATGTATGGTAGCTACATTTGCTGATGACACAAAGATAGGTAAGAGAGTAAGTTGTCAAGAGGACATAAAGAGTCTACAAAGGGATATAGATAGGTTAATGGAGTGGAGTATCATGTGGGAAAATGTGAACTTGTCCAGTTTGGCAGGAAGAATGGAAAAGCAGTATATTATTTAAATGGAGAGAGATTGCAGAACTCTACGGTACAGAGGGATCTGGGTGCCCTGGTACATGAATCACAAAAAGTTAGTACGCAGGTACAGCAAGTGATTAGGAAGGCAAATGGAATGTTCTTGTTTACTGCAAGGGGAATAGAAGATAAAAGTAGAGAAATTTTGCTGCAGCTGTACAGGGCCTTTGTGAAAGAACATCTGGACTGTACAGTTTTGGTCTCCTTACTTAAGGGTAAAATTGCTTTCGAAGCAGTTGAGAGAAGGTTCACTGGACTGATACCTGGGATTGGGGGTTATCTTATGAGGAAAGGTTGAACAGGTTGGGCCTACACCCATTGGAATTTAGAAGAATGAGAGGTGATCCTATTGAAACATATAAGATCCTGAGGGGACTTGACAGGGTGGATGCTATAAGGATGTTTCCCCTGTGGGCATGACTAGAATTAGGGGACACAGTTTAAAAATTAGGGGTCTCCCATTTATGTCAGAGATTAGGAGAAATTTTTTCTCTCAGAGGGTCGTTAGTCTGTGGAATTCGCTTCCTCAGAGAGCAGTAGAGGCAGGGTCACTGAATATATTCAAGGCTGAGTTAGAGAGATTCTTGAGAGACAACTGTTATGGAGGGCAGATAGGAAAGTGGAGTTCAGCCATGATCTTATCAAATGGTGGAAAAGGCTCAAGGGGCCAAACGGCCTATTCCTGCTCCTAGTTTGTATGGTCGTATGTATGTTCATATGTTCATTCACCTGCTATCTCAGCTATAGGGTGATGCCTAGAATAGGAAAGGGGCAATGAAGAAAAATCATGAACAGAAAGCCTTACAATATAAAATAAGAATGGGAAGGCAAAACCTCTATTTATTTGGTTAGTGTTCAAGCAAAATATAGTGCGTGATATTAGCTGGCGGGAGCATTACTCACTGATTAATACCCATTGTCGTGCATTAACAGGGCGCATTATTTTGTAACACTTAATGACTCTTTAGTCCATCTCTTTTAAGATTTTGGCCTGTTAAAGGGTATAATAACAAGTGATTTTGTTTTAATAAAGGAAATATCAATCTTGGAGGCAGTTAATTGCCTATATCCATCCAATCCTTCGACACCTGTAGACTGTTCCCACATTACCCGAAGGGCATAATTGACAGGTGAATGGTCAGGCAAATATTGTTACACCATGATGTACATCATTTAATTTGATGATTTGTGTTTTATAGCACTGTTGAAAACAGGCTGAAAGCACATCTGCTTGTAACTGATTGCAACTGTGAAAGATGACATTTTCCACAAGATTTGTCTTGCCCCTCCTCCCACGCTTCTAGCCTGTAATTACTGCAGTAGTAATTATTCCTGTAGATCACTGGCTTTGTGCCTAGCTTCACTATTGAAAGCAGGTTAGAAGTATGTCATTTGCAGGCAGTTGGATACAGCAGACACTCTATTTTGTATTGTCTGCATTGTGTGCTACTTTTACACAGGTGTGTACTTACAAGAGTAGGAAATGACATATTGGGGAGAAATTGGCTACCCTCCAAATATGGGTGTGAGACTCACAGTACACGATTCTCTTTTTCTTTTGGGCCTCCTTATCTCGAGAGACAATGGATACGCGCCTGGAGGTGGTCAGTGGTTTGTGAAGCAGCGCCTGGAGTGGCTATAAAGGCCAATTCTGGAGTGACAGGCTCTTCCACAGGTGCTGCAGAGAAATTTGTTTGTTGGGGCTGTTGCACAGTTGGCTCTCCCCTTGCGCCTCTGTCTTTTTTCCTGCCAACTACTAAGTCTCTTCGACTCGCCACAATTTAGCCCTGTCTTTATGGCTGCCCGCCAGCTCTGGCGAATGCTGGCAACTGACTCCCACGACTTGTGATCAATGTCACACGATTTCATGTCGCGTTTGCAGACGTCTTTATAACGGAGACATGGACGGCCGGTGGGTCTGATACCAGTGGCGAGCTCGCTGTACAATGTGTCTTTGGGGATCCTGCCATCTTCCATGCGGCTCACATGGCCAAGCCATCTCAAGCGCCGCTGACTCAGTAGTGTGTATAAGCTGGGGATGTTGGCCGCTTCAAGGACTTCTGTGTTGGAAATATAGTCCTGCCACCTGATGCCAAGTATTCTCCGAAGGCAGCGAAGATGGAATGAATTGAGACGTCGCTCTTGGCTGGCATACGTTGTCCAGGCCTCGCTGCCGTAGAGCAAGGTACTGAGGACACAGGCCTGATACACTCGGACTTTTGTGTTCCGTGTCAGTGCGCCATTTTCCCACACTCTCTTGGCCAGTCTGAACATAGCAGTGGAAGCCTTACCCATGCGCTTGTTGATTTCTGCATCTAGAGACAGGTTACTGGTGATAGTTGAGCCTAGGTAGGTGAACTCTTGAACCACTTCCAGAGCATGGTCGCCAATATTGATGGATGGAGCATTTCTGACATCCTGCCCCATGATGTTCGTTTTCTTGAGGCTGATGGTTAGGCCAAATTCATTGCAGGCAGACGCAAACCTGTCGATGAGACTCTGCAGGCATTCTTCAGTGTGAGATGTTAAAGCAGCATCGTCAGCAAAGAGGAGTTCTCTGATGAGGACTTTCCGTACTTTGGACTTCGCTCTTAGACGGGCAAGGTTGAACAACCTGCCCCCTGATCTTGTGTGGAGGAAAATTCCTTCTTCAGAGGATTTGAACGCATGTGAAAGCAGCAGTGAGAAGAAAATTCCAAAAAGTGTGGGTGCGAGAACACAGCCCTGTTTCACACCACTCAGGATAGGAAAGGGCTCTGATGAGGAGCCACCATGTTGAATTGTGCCTTTCATATTGTCATGGAATGAGGTGATGATACTTAGTAGCTTTGGTGGACATCCGATCTTTTCTAGTAGTCTGAAGAGACCACGTCTGCTGACGAGGTCAAAGGCTTTGGTGAGATCAATGAAAGCAATGTAGAGGGGCATCTGTTGTTCACGGCATTTCTCCTGTATCTGACGAAGGGAGAACAGCATGTCAATAGTCGATCTCTCTGCACGAAAGCCACACTGTGCCTCAGGGTAGACGCGCTCGGCCAGCTTCTGGAGCCTGTTCAGAGCGACTCGAGCAAAGACTTTCCCCACTATGCTGAGCAGGGAGATTCCACGGTAGTTGTTGCAGTCACCGCGGTCACCTTTGTTTTTATAGAGGGTGATGATGTTGGCATCGCGCATGTCCTGGGGTACTGCTCCCTCGTCCCAGCACAGGCATAGCAGTTCATGTAGTGCTGAGAGTATAGCAGGCTTGGCACTCTTGATTATTTCAGGGGTAATGCTGTCCTTCCCAGGGGCTTTTCCGCTGGCTAGGGAATCAATGGCATCACTGAGTTCCGATTTGGTTGGCTGTATGTCCAGCTCATCCATGACTGGTAGAGGCTGGGCTGCATTGAGGGCAGTCTCAGTGACAGCATTCTCCCTGGAGTACAGTTCTAGGTAGTGCTCAACCCAGCGGTCCATCTGTTTGCGTTGGTCAGTGATTATGTCCCCCGATTTAGATTTGAGGGGGGTGATCTTCTTGATGGTTGGCCCAAGAGCTCTCTTCATGCCATCATACATTCCTCTGATGTTTCCGGTGTCTGAGGCCAGCTGAATATGACTGCATAGGTGTTGCCAGTAGTCGTTTGCGCAACGCCTAGCTGTTCTTTGTGCAGTACTTCTGGCTGCTTTAAGTGCTGCGGATGTTAAATCGCTGGGGGCTTTCTTGTAGTTCAAAAGTGCAATGCGCTTAGCGGCTATGACAGGTTCCAGCTCTTCATTATGAGATTGAAACCAGTCTGCATTTCTCTTCGCACTTTTGCCATAGGTGGTCAAAGCTGACTCATAGATGGCGTCTCTGATGTGGGCCCACTTGGTCTCAGCATCCCCTGTGGGAGTGTTTTGAAGGGCTGTTACAAGTGAATTTAGAAATTTTTGTAACAGCTGTGGGTGAGAAATTCTGCTCGTGTTGATGCGCGGGTGGCCCTTCTGCTTGGAATGATGCAACTTCTTTGGTCTGAGTCTAACCTTGCTGCACACCAGGGAGTGGTCGGTGTCGCAGTCCGCACTGTGGAAGCTGCGTGTGATTTGAACACTGTTTAAGGCGGCTCGCCTTGTGACAATGAGGTCTAGCTGGTGCCAACGACATGATCTTGGGTGCCTCCATGAAACCTGGTGACAGGGTTTAGTGTGAAAGAACGAGTTGGTGATGCAGAGGTTATGATAGGTACACAACTCAAGCAGTCTCTGCCCGTTCTCATTCATCCTTCCAACGCCATAGCGCCCAAGGCAGGAGGGCCATGAGTCATGGTCGGCCCCAACCCTGGCATTAAAGTCCCCCAGCAGGAATAGGTGTTCGGTGTTGGGGATGCTGCTAATGATGTTATGGAGTTGTTCATAGAACTGGTCTTTAGCTTCAGGTGCGGAACAGAGTGTTGGAGCATAGATGCTGAGTAGGTGTACTGGACCAGAGGTGGTGAGCAGTCGGATGGACAGTATGCGTTCCGAGCCATTTGAGGGAGGCTCTATCATGCTGAGCAAGGAGTTTCTGATGGCGAAGCCCACTCCATGCTGTCTTGGTTCTTCAGGATCCCTGCCCTGCCAGAAGAAGGTGTAGTCTTGCTCTGCTAGAGAGCCACTCGCGGGGAGGCGAGTCTCCTGAAGTGCTGCAATGTCCACATTGAGTCTACTGAGCTCGTTGTTAATGATGGCGGTCTTCCGAGAATCGTTGATTTGTGTAAGGTCTTCCGACAGGCCAGGACACATAGTTCTGACGTTCCAGCTTGCAAAGCGAAGGGCTGGTACCTTCTTTCCTTTTTTCATGTTGTTTGGTGCGGTGTATCAGTCCACCTTTCGGGCAATGACCCTGAGCTCCAAGCACCCATTGAAGCAGGCAGACTGTGGCGGGACAGAACCTTATTGACCGGGGGCTGCCCGGTTTGAGGCGGGCGGTAGCTGTCCAGTGAGGTGCAATGACCTCTCCCACCGACAAAGGCAACCCGTGGCGCCCAGTTTCTACGCCAATTTATCTGGACTTATAACCCGTAACTGCTGCCTTCCGTGTTGTTTCAGTCGCTGTGAGGCAACTATGGAGTGACCTCTCCATGGCGCATGCCTGGGCAAATTTATGGAGGTTGAGAGTTGCCCAGTCGTCAAAACCCCCCTCTCGGCCTTTCTGGTGGGGTCCAAAGGAGTGCAGGACACGACGTTTGGCACCAGTATGGCTGCAGGAACTGCCGGAAACATGCCAAAGGTGACACATGACCGCCTACGGGGTTCCGCTCCGGATTTTCTGTTAGGGTTTACTCCCTTAGCCTTGGTCTCTCCCGAGACGCCCACAAGGCAGTGGGGTTGTTGGGGCCCCTACACAGGTGTAGGATGGTGCCGGTGGGAGGAGGGGATGCAAGGGGGAGGGGTAGAGGGAGGGGGTGGGGGGGGGGGGGTGCAGGGGAAGGGGGTGCGGGGTGAAGATGGTGCGAGGGGGGGCGGGCTGGGACGGGGTTGTGAGGGGGTGAGCTGAGAGGGTGGAGCAGGGAAGGGGGTGGGGCGGGGGTGGAAGGGGGGTAAAGGGGGGGGGGAGGGGGGGTGGAATCTGGTGCAGGTAATAAGCCATTTCCTCAGTGCCCACCATCGACGTCCGGAAAGCTCATCCACGTCCTTCGGGAGGTGAAGCATCATTTGGCAGACTTAGAGGTGATTACATTTGTTAAGGGTTTTTTTTTTTGCAGTGGTTTAAATAAAGGCATGCAGCATTGCCGACAGTGCGCTGCAGATGCTCTCCGAGCCATCTCCCGCGGGCGCTTTGAAGTTGCGGCCGGGGGGGCCGTTCGTGGATGTTTTGGGTGTTCGGGGCACCTTTTCACAGGACTTCTCTCGGGTCCCGCAGCTCCTTCTTCACCTCAATGGACTTACCGCATGCCGTGGCTGCAGACACTCTGGACTGTGAAGACAGCAGGATCGGAGATTAAAGTATCGGCAGCTGTTCTCGTCAGTTTCATCCGGATCAATTTCATTGAGAAAACAAAGAGCAGGTGTGGCTGGGGGAGGGCAGTGGGCCCAGGTAACATACACTAAACTAACTGTTAACTTTTAGATAGGGCTAAAATGAACTGATTTAAAGAGCCAGGGGAATTTAAACAGTTTAAGAGGGCAGATTGGGGGAGAAAACGTTAGGGATGGGAGCAGATGGCCATGGATAGAGTTGAACAGCAAGGGAGCTTCCAGTACACGATTAACCCACGGCAATTCATTGTGTTGCAGAAGGCATGATAAGTTTGTGCTGCATGCTGTTTTAAATAATTGTTGTGTGCATCCAGTGCTACCTTTCATTGGCTGCATGGATCAGCAAACGGCTAGTGCTACTTAAAGGCAGCCTGCACCTCTTAAAGGGGAGCTGCATTGTGGCTGCAAGAAGTGGTGGGAATCATTTGAAAACTCAGTCTGTGCTCTGATACTTTGAGTAA
The DNA here is from genome assembly GCF_036365525.1 of Heterodontus francisci. NCBI lineage: Eukaryota > Metazoa > Chordata > Chondrichthyes > Heterodontiformes > Heterodontidae > Heterodontus > Heterodontus francisci. The sequence continues at coordinate 112,469,229 of NC_090377.1, forward strand.
TGGGTGAGCATGGAAGAGAGTGAGAAACAAAATTTCCTGACAATGCACCTGGCGGAAGAGATGAAAAGGAGGAGAGACATCCTGTATTCACAGTGGGAACAGGGGGGAAACCCTCCATACTAATACTCGGGAGGCAGTGGGAAGAAGTAGCAGCAGAGGTCAATGCTAGGAGTGTTGTGCTACAAGAACATGGATGCCATGCAAGAAGAAGTTTAATGATCTCGCATGTGTTGCCAAAGCCAAGGGAGCAAATCTGTGAAGATTTGAAGACAGGACAGGTTAACAAGGCAGTCAATAAAGCATATGCTAAACCTATATAAAACACTAGTTCGGCCCCATTTAGGGCAACACACTTTAGGAAGAACATGAAGGTTTTGGAAAGGGTACAGAGAAATTTACTAGAATAAACCCAGGGTTGAGGGACTACAGTTAGGTAGATAGCTGGGGAGGCTGGGTGTTCTCCTTAGAGCAGAGAAGGCTAAGAGGAGATTTGTTATAGGTATTTAAATCACGAAGGGTTTAGATAGAGTAAATACAGAGAAACTGTATGGTTGAATGGTCATTAACAGAAGGCACAGATTTAAGGTGACTGGCAAAAGAACCAGAGGTCACATAAGGAAAAGCTTTTTTTATGCGAGTGATTAGCATTTGGAAAGCATTGCCTGATAAAGTGGTGAATGCAGATTCAATAGCAGTCTTCAAAAGGGAATTGGAAAATACATGAAGGAGAAAAAAATTAGAGAAATTTTGAAACAGCAAGGGAGTGGGACTAACTGGATTGCTGTTCGAAAGAACCACACGGACTCGATGGGCAGAATGGCCTGCTTCTGTTTTTTACTAGTCTGTGATTCTATTATATCCTACCAACTGCATCACCAACCTCATTGCTTAATTCACTACACCCCCATCACCCACTTACCAAAAATCTCTATCAGTCAGGACTCAACCCTAACGTTCAGTGCTTTGCACTGCATCCTCACCCACTTAGCACTGTTGTAAGCCTTGCATCCACAACTTTCAGCTCACACACACTGGCAGCTCTTCGACCATGACAGCCACATCACCCAAACATATTGCACGATGTTCACTAAAATACTTCTCTCTTTCTTGCAAGAGAAGTTGGCGCATAACAGGAGAATGTTCATCTGAGACAACAGCAAAGAACTGGAAGAGGACAAGTGCACCCACATGTTTTAACACACGTGGAGGTGACAGTCCTGACCATCATAGGAAGGGGCATCGCTGCGGTTGTGGCCATTCACAAAGCTGAAGCGATTGTTGATAATGGTATCAGCATACGTAATACTCTTTCTCCCATCCCAGTTCTCCCTCATCCCTCTATCCCTTCGAACTGAGAAGCTGCAGATGGTGTAAGCTCACACTTCTTACTTTCTCCTCTCCTCCCAATACAATCCAAAACTTGTCCCTTTTTCATTTCAGATACACAAGAACTGGAACCTGCCCTGCCAGTGGAGGAAGAGGAAGAAGAAAGTGAAGATAAACAGACACAATCACTTACAGTCGCAGCCACCAGCTCAGATGCTGACACTATGTGTATTTTAGAGGATAGGATTGAGGAGAGATCTTCATGTGGTGAGACACCAGACATAAGTGCATAGGAACCAGGGGAGGGTGAAAGGATAATGCAGGTGCCAGTTTACTGGAGGGCAAGTCCGCACACAAGTTCTGCCACAGAGGATTCAGATGAGGACTGAAAAGTCTGTCAGAAAGCCTGTACAAAGTGTCAGGGAGCATGGAGGAGTCCAGCACCAACTTGATACAAGGCTTTGCACGGAGCTTAGGGCCTATCCTTTCCAAAATGGCACAGGGTAATCACCTTCATCGGCACACCTGCAGAACCCACTGTGATTCGGTGTCTGATGGCCAATGTCACAGCTCGCATTGCAGCACAAATAGCTTCCCACAAAGGTTTGAGTGGTGCAGTGGAAGCTCAGACTGCTTTGGATACCACTTGGACCACTGTTCAAAGGAGCTTCCAGAGCATCACAGCAGTCCATCAACCTGCTCTCCAAGGGATCAATAGGATTGCTGAAGTGCTCTGGAAGACAGAGGTGAGTGGTAGTTGCAATGTGGTGCATAACCCCACTGTCCCCTCTCAGGATGCCAGCATTCCTGCTCCCACCCTGCCACTTCGCCAGTGCCCTTGTTGTTGCCTGTCAGCCAGCCAGCTCAGTCTAGGCCAAAATGGTGCACTCTGCCTGGGCCCTCTAGGCCCAAAGCTACTCAAGGTTGCCCTCCAAGGCCATCTGCAGTCTCCTCAATGGGAGGTTAACAGCCATCAACATCCATGCTGCAGCCATTGGGGAATCACCTTATAGGAGCTTTAGGATAGGCCAAGGCACATGGAAGACAGGCACTAAGGAAATGCACAATGATGATTAATTTATTTTTGCATGCATTATGTCATGATTGAATTTATAAATTTAGATTGGAATGTTTATTTTCTGGTGGTTTTTATTTTGGTGTTGTTGGAAAGAGGATGATGTGATGGTCTGTGATAGAGGAAAGGTAAGGACTGTGAGACTGTTGGTGAATGGGGAGGTGTGGTTGAGGTTATTGGTATCGCTCATGAATTATTTCATCATGTAGATCCTGGGTAGAAAGAGACAGTCTACAGTGTAGCCTCCCTTCCTCTTCCTGTTCCACAACTTCTTATTGCACTTCCTCCTCTCCCACTTCCTCCTCCTCCTTATGCTCTTCAGCTTCTTGCCTGATCAGTGGTGGCAGGAGCTGTAACCTCATAATGGCCAGGTTGTGCAGCATGTAGTATACTACCAGAAATCTTTCTGAATACTGCAGGGCTCCTCCAGAGTGGTCCTGGTATTAAAAGCATTGCTTGCTCTATAATGTTCCTTGTGGCAGCTTGGCTCTCATTGTTGGCCTGCTGTGCACGTGTCTATGGGTTCTAGACTGGAGTCATGAGCCATGTCATGAGTGGATAACCCTTGTCGTCCTGCAGCCAGCCTTTGACTTGCTGTGATGGGGCAAATAGAGGTGGCATAGAAGATTGTTGCAGAATGAAGGAATCGTGATTGCTGCCTGGATAACGGGCATTCAGCTGCATTATACGCTACCGTGATCAGACACCAGCTGCACATTAAGAGATTGGCAGACCTTTCAGTTCATGAAAAGGCAGTTCACATGAGGTGTACACAAGGAAATGTGCATGCATTCAATGGCACCCTGAACCATGGGGAGGCCTGCAATCTGTGCAAACCCTTGTGCTTGCTCCGCCTGCTTGTCTCTGGCAAGAGGGAATGAGATGGAGCTATTTCTCTGTGTATAGAGAGGCTCAGTGTCCTCCCTTATGCAGCCATGTACTGCAAATTGCGTGATGTTGCTCATATCTCCAGTAACAGCCTGGGAGGAGACAGATGCATAAAAGTTAAGAGCCACAGGTACCTTGACAGCCACAGGCAATGCAGTCCTTGCCCTGCTTTGAGGTTGTGGTTGTGGCAGCAGCAGTTGGCAGATTTCAGTCACAACCTCCTTAATGAAGTGAAGATGTCTCAGGAAAAGAATTCCTCTCTAAAGACCCCCAATGGAGGTGGTCTCCAGCTGAGAGCCCTTCTCTCCCTCCTCCTCTTCCCTCTTCTATCCACATGTGCTGCTCTGCATGACCTCTGTTCATTCTCCCAGTCATGAGTCCAAGAGGAGGGTCTACCCAGACCACCCATATCTGGAAGAAAATTCTTTCAGAAAAAGCTTTTAAATCAGCAATGAAGTACTTCAGCACCAGCCAGGCCACTCACTGTAGACTATTGAAACTTTAGACAAGAATAGGAAAGCTCCAAAAACATATAGAATTGCACCTGCAGACAGAAGAAATAATCCAGAAACTAACCTGGAAGTAGTTTATGATCTCTTTAAGTGGAGATGGTAGTGGTGGCGGGTGTGGAGGGGATGGGGTGGGGGGCGCTGCTGGTTGGTTGGCTCCTTCATGCCATTGAGCATTGTGTTCAGATGTGCAAGGTTAAGATAGGGCATAATCTGGAACATGGTACTTGAAACTGGCAGCTCTGGTGTCAGATCATCATTGCACACTAATTGATGTTGTAATCTGCCTGCTCTGCATGCTGCCAGTGGTTGTTAGATGCTGTGCACAAACCCCTTAACCAAGTTGGTGTCCACTGCAGATCTTGGATGCCATTTCCAACAGTTAGTATAGCGCCTAAAGAACGGGTGCTACAGAACGCAATTTCTCCCCCATAATTTTAAAAGTGTAACAACTTATTTATAGCAGTTTCAGTGTACTGAAGGCATGACCCTTGCTAATATAATTTTCCACTGAGCTACAAAACTGTTCCTAAATACATATTTGTGATAGTATTTACATCTTCCTTTTTAAAAAATCAACTGCTAATGCTATTCTTTATATTTAAAGCTTTTATTTTAAATATTTTCATTGTTAAATGAGGCAACAATTATGCTACTTTGATTTTTATACTGTCATGCTAGGGTCCCACCTGTCAAGAATGAGGCACATTAATTTTGTCATGAACATTGATTTTTAAACTGTTACTGGAGAGAGGCGAGGACTTGTTGAACAGATCAGCCATGGCTGAAAAGGGCATTTGCATATTAACAGACAATGTTTGGAAGGACAAAGTCACCATTCTCTGACACTCAACCCACAATGGACTTTTGATCACCAGACGTTGAAGGTGGGGGAGCTCGCATTCCAGGTTGAGTGCTAAGATGGCCGAATATACAAATGGACATGGGCAAACCAGCTAGTCACATGACTAACCTGCTGGGCAACCTGAGTTTTTTGAATTTGCGTTTGGGCAGAAAGCTGTTTGCTCCTGGGCTAAGAAGATCTCTCTCCTGTCTGCTCCCATCACGTTCTCACAAGCCTCTGAATCCATTGAAGACACATAAACCCCAAGAGAGAAAAGTCTCCAACAAGGAACAAAAAGCAAAATCTACCTACAATCAAGGACTCTCCAGTGAGCTCGAAGAACCGTAACAACAACTCTTCAGATATTGCCTCAAACCTTTCCACTTTATTTTTCTTCTACTCTTTTCTGTCTCTATTTGCATGCGTGTATCGTGTATGCATGCTAGCATGGGGAGTGGCATGTATTTGTAGGCGTTAACCAAATTAGAGTTTAAGTTTAATAAATTTCAATTTTTCTTCTTTAAACCCAAGAAAGCCTGTTTGTGCTAGTTTCTTTGCCTTATAATTGGAAAGCAGTGAACAAGAATTCACCAAGAGGGAGCTAAAAACACGGTGTGTTTAAAATCAAACCCTGTTACAGTAAGACTAGGTGAAGGCTGAAAGGGAACCCTAAACCTTTTTCTCACCAGGTCGTAACAATACATTTTGTAATACCTAACTGTAAATTATTTTTCCCATCGTGTAACAACCAAAACAGGAGGAGTGCACAGACTTTTCTAGATTCACTTCTGCACAGGTCACAACATCTATTTAAATGTTTACCCAGTTACCGATATGGTCAATCATATACTCAACTCTTTACCCCAGAATAAAATACACCAACTAGGTTTCTTTAATAAACAACAAAATCATCAGTTTATTATAAAACAAGACATAACCAGTAATGAAGCAAAGCATTAACACACCGATTGAAATATGAAAGTTCCCTTTTAAAAAATTCCCCAATTGCACTTACACACATGCTGGAAAAAATGCAGAAATTCACTCTGCAGAGGTCTGTTACAAAAAAAAGACAAAAAAAGCTACTTTTCCCAAATACTTGCTAATTCTTGACGAAAAAAGAAAGAAGATATGGAAGGATGTCAGTTGTCCTTTTTTTGGTCTGGCATCCGGGTATACTGAGATGGGTCACTGGGATGGATTCATAAGCAGTCTGTTCTGGAGAGGTCGAGAATTATTCTAGTAAGCTTTCTAGGAGAAATGTGGCATCAAGGTTTTTCTGCCAGCACACACTTGAATCGTAGAATTTTTTTTCAGCTCCTCAGGAGCTATATGACACCAGGGATTTTTTGCTCTTCCACACTGGAATTTAGCAGGATTTCTTCAAAGAAGTAGAGACGGAGATGAGCTGGGTGATTTCTTCTTCCTTGACAGGAAAACACCAGCTGTCTTCAAGCAGTTCACATTCCAACCAAATGAACACAATGCTCAAACCCCAAACATAGTCGTCCTTCTGACCTCCATAAACCTTGACATGTGGCTTCTCTGTAACTACTTTCCCCCAAGTCACCAAGGGTTCTGCAGTTTTCTGAGCCCAAATCACAGGTGGCCTCCAGCACAGGTGGCTTTCAAACCACATCTCAAATCCTGGTCAGTGAACTTGGTAAAAAAAAAACGCATCCATGGAATCTTTTCCGTTTTAATACAAGTCCTCAAAAAAATAAAAATATTAAAAATAATGGAAGCACTTTCCTAACCCTTCCATCCTTGGAGGAATTAATGCCATTTTTAAATGTGTTTCATTTCAAAGAGTGAAAAAATAGAAAATGAAAAATTATTAAAACACATTTACACACTCATTCCCATTCACTTTACCTGTAGCTAATACCATCTTTGTACCATCTTTGCATTCAGATAACTCAAAGCAAAGTTAGATTCTAAACAAAGCATCCGCATTTACATTATTTTTTCCTGCAATGTGGATAATCTTTAAGCAATAAGGTGTAATTGTAAACTCCATTGGAATAGTCTGGCATTCTGGTTTTTGAACAACTACGGGGTTATGATCTGTATATACCAGTGTCTCTCTGTAGTTGTGGTGGACATAGACTTCAAAATGCTTAAGAGCTAGTAATAAGCCTGGGGTTTCTTTTTCTTTTTTTTTTGGTGTAGATTTATCCTTTTGGGTAAGTATCCCACTGGCTTTTCTATGCCTGATTCATCACCTTGTAACAGAACTGCACTGACCCCCAGGTCACTAGCATCAATTGCCATCTTGAAGGGCTTAGTGAAATTTGGAGGAGCCAACACTGGTTCATTAACTGAAATGGCTTTCAGCCTCTCAAAAAATGCTTGGCGTCCCCTGACCACACTATCTTGGTTTTCTTTGTTTGTAGCAAATCTGTCTGTAGAGCAGCTATCGTACTAAAACTTGGTACAAACTTGCAGTAGAGCCAACACATCCCCAAAAACCTCATGGTTTCTCACTTAGTCTAAGGGGTAGGGAACAATCAATGGTTGTACTTTTGCTGTTCTTGGAAACACTTGTCCTTGCCCTACTATATGCCCAAGGTAGGTTACTCTCACCTTTGCAAATTCACTTTTGGCAAGCTTTATCATTAAATCAGCTGATTGTAATTTTCTAAACAGAGCTTCTAATTGTTCCAAGATGTCCTTACAAATGTCACTGTATACCACACATCGTCAAGCTAAACCACACAGTCAGGAACACTGGCTACCACTTGGTTTGTTTAGTCTCTGAAAAATGGCTGGGACATTCTTTTAGCCCAAAGGGCATCACTTGGCATTGGAAAAGACCGTCTGGTTTACAAAGGCCGATATTTCTTTAGCTCAGGATGTTAAAGGAACTTGCCAGTATCCCTTTAACAAATCTATTTTTGTAAGAAACATGGCAATGTCTTCCAAGTGAGGAATTGGGTAGGAGTCTGCCTTTTGTTACTGCATTAACCTTTCTGTCGTCTATGCAGAATCTGGTTGAACCTTCAGGTTTAGGCACCAACACCACTGGGGAACTCCAGCTGCTTTGACTGGGTTCAGTTAGGTGGTTTTCCAACAGTTATTGGATTTCTGTTTTCACATGGGCCTGTTTCCCTGGACGTAAGTGATAAAGATGCTATTTTATAGGAAAGGATTCCCCTACATCCACATCATGTGTGGCTAAGGTTGTACATCCTGGCTTGTCCCTACAGACTCCTTTAAATGCTGTGAATAGCCTTGTTAGGTCTTCTTGTTGTTCTGCATCTAAATATGAAAGCATAGTGTGCAATCTCCCGAACAATTCAGTATTAGCTAACCGGATAGTAGGAGGTTCAATTTGAGAATCGTCTAGCCCTTCTTCTGCTTCATCCTCACTATCCCTTTCATTCTTCACTGTCCCTACTAGCTGACATAACTGTGTTTGCTTATCCTGCTCCTGGCGATGATATTGTTTCACCATATTGATCTGACATAGCTGATTCTTTTCCCAGCGATCTGGATGTCAATCAAATAATTTAGTTTACCAATTCTTTTGATTACTTTACATGGACCACTGAACTGTGCTTTTAGCGGTTCACCCTGTAAAGGCAGTAATATTAACACCTCATCCCCTGGTTGAAATGTTTGGGTCTTGGCATGCTTGTCTGCCCATTTCTTCATGGTTATTTGGGAAACTTTCAGGTGTTCCTGAGCCACTTTGCAGGCTCTCGTGAGCCACTCCTGGAACACAGATGCATAACCTAACACAGAAGATTTGTCCCTCTGTTCCAAAAACCTTTCTTTGATTAGTTTTAGAGGACCTCTTAACATTTCCATAAACTAATTCAAAAGGAAAAAAACCGGTAGACTCATTAAGTGAATCCTTAGTGCCAAACAAAAGAAATTCTAGGCCTTTTTCCCAATCATGATGATTTTCATGACAGTATGTCCTGATCACTGTTTTGAGTGTCTTATGGCACCGTTCAAAAGCCCCTTGTGTCTGTGGGTGGTATGCTGAAGACTTTAACTGTGTTATACCCAAATTATTCATAACTTCTTGGAAAAGTTTGGACATAAAATTGGAGCCTTGATCTGACTGAATCTCAATCGGTAATCCATATCGAGTGAAAAACTGGGTTAACTTCTCTACCTTAGCAGAAATTCTTCTCAAGGGAATGGCCTCTGGGAACCAAGTAGCCATATCCATGACAGTGAGTATATATTGGTGTCCTGCTTTTATTTTCGGTAAAAGGTCCTACACAGTCTACCAACACCTTACTAAATGGTTTCCCAAAAACTGGTATGGGAATTTGAGGTGCCAGTTTCATGGCAGGTTGCAGATTTCCCACAATCTGACGTGTATGGCATGTTTTACAAAACTGCACCACGTCCCTGGAAAGACCTGGCCAGTAAAAATGTCAACCTATATGTGCTATCCTTAATGTTTCCTGGTGATACTTGGGCAGTACCACTATCTGGTGAACAACCATCCATTCTTCATCCACAGGTCTGTGAGGAGGTCTCCACTTCCTCATCAGAATCCCATTTTTATTATAGTAGCCTTCCGGAACTCCCTTTGCTTCAGCTTCAGGTAGAGCTGATTGTGCCACTTTATTTAACACTGGATTGGTTTGCTGAGCCTTGATCAGAGAAGACTTACTGAACATTTCCTTCGGATTGTCCAAATTGTCAAAGAAAGTTTCAGATATTCGGCTATCTGTCTGTGGTGCCACTTTAACCTCTGACAATGGAACTTGTTTAGCCATTCCTTGGGTCACTACACATGAAGGAAAAATTCCTGGAACCTTTTCCTGCAACTGTTCTGTCTCTTTAACTTCATTTGGTTTTTCGGTGACTACTGGAGAAGCTACTACCTTCACTCTAGCTAAATCATTCCCTAGGAGTATGTCAACTCCATCTACAGGCAAACCATGGACAACTCCTACAGTTAGTGTTCCAGACATTAGGTCACACTCCAGGTGCACCCGATACAAAGGTACGGGTATATATTCCCCGCTGATACCATTCACTAAAACCTTGCCATTCAATGTGCTCTCTGGTGGAAAAGTTATGCCTTCCCCTAGCAAAAAAGTTTGCGTGGCTCCTGTAACCCTAAGTATAACTATAGGTTTACCTGCCTCACTTGAGGGATAAGGAGTTACTTTTCCTTTTGACAAGAATTCCCTATAACTCACAGGTATCTTATTCACGTCCCCTGCACTCACAGCGGTTTTTGTAGATAGCCTTACAGCTGCAGTCAGAGTTACAACCTGATCTGTCATACTCCCAGTCAGGGTCCCTTTCTTTGCATTGGCCTTGTGCACCCCAATAAGTCCCAGCATTCTGCATGAAGGTGTCCCACCTTGTGGCAACGGTAACGCTTAGGTTTTCAGACCTCACTTCCACCCTCAGCACCTTCATTTCTGGCCTGAGGAGGAGATGCCAGGGTGTTTTTTTTTAGAGATACAGCACTGAAACAGGCCCTTCGGCCCACCGAGTCTGTGCCGACCAACAACCACCCATTTATACTAACCCTACACTAACCCCATATTCTCTACCACATCCCCACCATTCTCCTACCACCTACCTACACAAGGGGCAATTTACAATGGCCAATTTACCTATCAACTTGCAAGTCTTTTGGAGGTGGGAGGAAACTGGAGCACTCGGAGGAAACCCACGCAGACACAGGGAGAACTTGCAAACTCCGCACAGGCAGTACCCAGAATCGAACCCGGGTCGCTGGAGCTGTGAGGCTGCGGTGCTAACCACTGCGCCATTGTGCCGCCCACTGTGTTCTTAACTATCCCTTCTTGTCCTTTCACCCTCCCATCTTCTATCCTTCTTGGGTTTGTAGGGGTGACAGACAAAGGGTTTGGGCTTGTAAACAAGCTCGTAATCATCAGCGATTTCCGCTGCCTGTCTGGCTGTTGAAACCTTCTGTTTCTCTACATGGGTTCTTACTAACAGAGGGAGTGACCATTTAAATTCTTCCAGGAGAATTATTTCCCTAAGGTTCTCATACATGGCCTCTACCTTTAGTGCCCGCATTCAACGATCAAAATTAATTTGCTTTACCATCTCAAATTCTATACAAGTCTGCCCAGGCTGTCTCCAGAGGTTCTGAAATTTCTGCCTGTATGCTTCAGGGACCAACTCATAAGCAGCAAGAATCACCTTTTTTGCCATCTATAATCCGCATAAGCCTCCTCAGAAAGCATGGCATAAACTTCATGAGCTCTGCCCATCAATCTGCTTTGCATAAGCAGTGTCCAGCTTTCCTTCAGCCACTTCATCTGTCTGGCTATCTTTTCAAAAGAAATGAAAAATGCCTCTACATCCCTTTCCTCGAACTTCGGGAGGGCTTGTACAAATTTAAACAGCTCTCCACTGGGTCCTGAGCTGGAATAAGATCTTTCCTCACCAGATCAGTCCCTGGTGACAAGGCCACTTTTTTGTCTTAGTTCCAACATTTTTAATTTGAATTCCCTTCCTTCTCTTTCTCTTTCCTGCCACTCTGCTTACTCCATTTGAAATTGTAGGTCAAGTTCTTTCATTTCCAATTGCAACTGAATTTTAGCTAACTCAACTGAACTACCATCTGGTTTGCCTTCTTCTGCTTCCAGTTTCAAATGGTGTGCCCTTACTGCAATTCTGCTTTCTTTGCCACTGGTTTTAACTCTAACACCAACAGTTTTGCCAAATCCTTCAACCTAGCCCCTGGTTTTAACTCTAACACCAACAGTTTTGCCAAGTCCTTCAGCCTAGCCTTGGTTAAGTTTCTCAAATCACTCAGGGATACATCCACCTTCCCCAGCAACTGACATAAAGATATTCCGGTAGTGTAAACTTTACTCTAATGCACAAGAGACCTTTTTTTTAACTTTTCCTCTTTTCAATTGGTATCACCCCACTTACAATTGCACATCGTCGGCTTTAGGCATCCCAGACGATGAACCCCCCAATTAGATGTTACGACTGAGGCGGGAGGAGTACACTGTCTTTTCTAGTTCCACTTCTCCAGAGGTCATTACATCAATTTAATTGTTTACCCAGTTACAGATACGGTCAATCATATACTCTACTCTCCATCCCAGAATAGAATAGAATTCTTTAATAAACAACAAAATTATCAGTTTATTATAAAACAAGACTTAATTAGTAACAAAGCAAAGCATCAACACACCGATTGAAATATTAAAGTTCCGTTGAAATATTCCCCAATTACACACACACACACACTGGAAAAAAGACAGAAATTCACTCTGCAGACATCTGTTACAAAAAAGAGACCAAAAAACTACTTTTCCCAAATACTTGCTAATTCTTGATGAAAAAAGAAAGAAGATATGGAAGGAAGTCAGTTGTCCCTTTTTTGGTCTGGCATCCGGGTATACGGAGGCGGGTCACTGGGATCATTTCAGAAGCAGTCCATTCTGAAAATGTTGAGAATTATTCTAGTAAGCTTTCTAGGAGAAATGTGGCATCAAGCTTTTTCTGCTTGAATCGTAGGATTTTTTTTCAGCTCCTCCGGAGCTATACGGCACCAGGGATTTTTTTCTCCTCCACACTGAATCGTGGCAGGATTTCTTCAAAGAGATAGAGAAGGAGGTGAGCTGGGTGATTTCCTTTTCCTTGGCAGGAAAACACCAACTGGCTTCAAGCAGTTCACACCCCAACCAAATGAAAACAATGTTCAAACCCCAAACAGAGTTGACCTCCTGGCCTCCATAAACCTTGACATGTGGCTTCTCTGTAACCATTTTTCCCCAAGTCACCAAGGGTTCTGCTGTTTCCTGAGCCCAAATTATAGGTGGCCTCCAGCACAGGTGGCTTTCAAACCATATCACAAGTCTTGTCAGTGAACCTTGTAAAAAAATACACATCCATGTAATCTTTTCAGTTTTAACACAAGTCCTCAAAAAAATAAAAAATATTATTAAAAAAAGGCACTTCCACTTAATGGAAGCACTTTCATAACAGTTGTCACAGCCTTTAGCATTTGAGAACAGCACTACCAAACTTTCATTCACATTTCTTTATTTTAAACACCTTTCACTTCAAGTTTAAGGTTTTCAGCAACACATGATGATACTCTGGAGTGATTCCATTGAAAATAATGGATACCAGAAATGGTCAAGCAGAGAATAATGAACATACAGCTGTGGTTCCATTGGAAAAAAAGTGAATATCAGGAATGGTGAAGGAGAAAATAGTGGATGTCCCGAAGTAATTCTGTTGAAAATAATGGGTAAATGTAAACAGTAAGATTTTAAGCACTGTTACATCCTTGAAAGGAGAGGAAGGAATGATTTTGATGGCTTCCATTGCTGATTGAAGATACAGTGGGCTGTATTTTTAAGTGCCTTCTTCAAAAAAGCTGTCACAGAGAAAAATTTATGTCTGAGGGTTTACTGACTCAGTGGCTCACCCGACATATGACCAGGTACTCAGGGTTCATTCACACTACATTGAAGTACACACCAAACTGTAGATGTGGTGCCAATGCAGCTTGACTCCTGAGTCAATGCCCCTGGAGGAGAGAGTTTCACTTTGCTTTGCTTCTGTTGAGATCTTGACATCCCATTTACACTGCACAAATTTGGTATTAATGCCTTGTACCAATGCTATACATGTAGTGTAAATACAGTATCATTCCTCATCAATCTCTAAATCAAAACTAGCTCAACCATTCATTGCCAATGTATCTGCACAATTCAGCAGAAAATCAACTCTGAACTATATAACTGGTGATTCTCAGCACAATCTGTACAGGTCAGACAAACAGCATTTTATTTTTTTGGTGCTGCAAATTAGGGTGTCCTGGTTCATCTAGGATACCTGTGAGATCTGGTTTATTGAAAGAATAATGGACACTCTGGAGTGAGACGCAGGATGGAATTCAGTCCAAAAGTTTATATCTTTTATATATGTAGAATAACTACAGGGTTCATAGAATTCCTATAAACAGAATAATGAACACATTGGCCTCACTGTCTTTGGGCTAAAGAGAAGAGAAAACGAAAGCTCTTAGTATAGATTTTCTGGCAGAACATACTCAAGTAATACGCCCATACTAACAGAAATAATTCCTGCAAATTTACACACTTGGATATCAATAAGACAGAGGTCGAAACCAGTTTAAAGGACTCAAATTGAACAAATCCTTGTGGACAGAAGGTAGAGTACAAACAGAATTTAGGGATGAAATTTGTAAAGTGCTGCCAGTCAGGAGGAGGGAGTCAGTAAATGCTGGGGTAGTCCCACTAAAGTTCAGAGAAACATAATTCAAGACAAGTGTTAAGACCAGGTGAGAAGGCTTCTAGGAGTTCCCTCTCAACCTTTGCCGGGTTTAACCGTAACAGGGTTTAATTATAAAACACTGTATTTTTAGCTCCCCCTTAGTGAATCCTTGTTCACTGCTCCAATTGTAAGGCAAAGAAATCAAACAGGTTTCCTTAGATTTAAACAAGAAAGGTAGAAGTTTATTAATCTTAAACTCTAATCCAGTTAACGACTACGAATATGCGACACGACCACATTAGCATGCATACGCGATAAACACACACACGGATAGAGACAGAAAAAATAGAAGGAATAAAGGGGAGAAGTTTGAGGCAATATCTGGTAGTTACTGTCCTTTAAGTTCAATGTGTAGTCTTTGGTTGCCGGTAAGTCTTGCAATTCGTTGAGGCCCAGTTCACACTTCAACTTGTTCCAATGTAGGAGTCTTTTCTCCCGAGGTTTACGTGTCTTCCCTGAATCCGGTGGCTTGGGAGAAAGCGAGAGAGAGAGACAGCCAGGCAACAGACTTGCTTGTTTCAGCTTCAGTTTCACACTGCCTTCTGAATTCAAACTGTCCTGTGGCTAGTTCAAAAGACCTGGACCAGCCAGTTAGTCATGTGACCAGCTTGCTTAACCAGTCCTGGCTCTGTGGATTGTGTTACTTTAGCAGTCTCTGGAATGCGCTTCCTTACACCTTCAATGTCTGGTGATCAAAATCCATTTGGTTTAATTGGAGCAGGGAATAGTCCTTTGTCTCTACAAGCAGTGTCTCTTAGTATGCAAATGTCCTTCCAGCCCAGTGTCTGGTGATCTTCAAATAAGTCATTTCTTCACTCCAGCAACAGTTAAAAATCAATGTTCATATGACAAAATTAATATGCCTCATTCTTGGCAGGTGGGGGTCTGCATGACACAAGGGACAAATCTAATCCAATCAATATATGTGGCAAAATAAGGGAATCAATTATGGAACAAACCTGAGGACTCTGCAAAATAATTATTATAAACATTAATTCTTGGGATGTGGGAGTCGCTGTCAAGGCTGATGCTTATTGTCCATCCTAACACCCTCAGAAGGTGTTGGTGGGTTGCCTTCATGAAATGCTGATGGTGGTTTACTATAATTGAGTGACTTACTAGGCCAATTCAGATGGCAATTAAGAGCCAACCATCTTAGTGTGGGACCGAAGTCATAGTTAGGATTGGTTTCACTCCTTGAAGTACATTAGTTAACCAGTGGCATTTCTACAATAACCTCATTTTTACTGATACCTGATAATTCTTGTGAATATGACCTCACATTCTCTGGATTAATCTAGACGTCTGGATTATTAGTCCAGTAACACACCCACTACACTACCATACCCAATTTAGTCATCTATTGCCACCCAGTGCTGTTCCTTTGGCGATCCAGTAACTCTCTGTGACCTGTCTTGGCCCTGCCCCACATCTCTAGGCTCTGCTCTTCCACCTCATTGTTATTGCTTCAGATGCCCTGCTTAGCTAGAACTTTCCTCCCTTCCTTCCATGCTCTGGGAGTGATGTGATCATTGGTGTGGTTTGAACTCATGGCAGGCTAAATTGGATAGCCCCCGAAAATGGAGTGGGGATTGTTGTGCACGACTAATATGTGCCTGTTGAATGAAATGTCAACTTGGAGCTGCTTGCTCATTTCAATGATTGCTGTGTGCAGCCAGCACTAATCAAGCTGCTTATTGGTTCCATGCATCAGCAGGGAGCCCAGAATCATAACTTGGCTGTACCAGTTAAAGCCAATATGTACTGTTTAAAGCTAGCCTGTGCGGTACATTGTGGTTGAAGCAAGTACTGGCATTCATGTAGGAAGTGGATCTGATCTGAAAAACAGTAATTTTTTTCATTCATTCATGGGATGTGAGTGTTGCTGGCAAGGCCAGAATTTATTGCCCATCCCTAACAGCTCTTGAGTAGGTGGTAGTGAGCCACCTTCTTGAGCTGTCAATGTGGTGTAGGTACACCCACAGTGTTGTTAGGGAGAGAGTTCCAGGAATTTAGCCCACGATATTGAAGGAACAGTGATATAGTTCCAAGTCAGGATGGTGTGGGGCTTGGAGGGGAACAGCCTTCCACCTCCCAAGCTGTAGCTACTTGGATAACACTTCGTAGGAGTCCTAGGATAAGTAAACAAGCACACAGGACAGACACTAAGGGCTTGCACAAGGAAAATTCATAATTAACTTAGGTTCAGTTAGATACAGATAGAATTGAAGTGTTAGATAAATTTGTTTCTTGTTCAGGGTTTGAGGTGGGTGTTCATATTTGTAGTGAAATGAAGGCAAGGTCCATAAGGTTAGACTGAAGGAAGGTGATGGATGTTGGTAGTAAAGATAGTGCTGATAAGGTCTGTGGAACGGTTGGTGTATTGGGAATGGGAGGAATGGTTCAGGTGAAGTGCTTTTCGATGAGCTGCTCTATGAGAGCTCTGGCAGCAAGAGGCACTTTTTTTAAATTCATTCGTGGGATGCGGGCGTCGTTGGCTAAGCCAGCATTTATTGCTTATCCCTAATTGCCCTTGAACTGAGTGGCTTGCAAAGTTATGTAGCATACAGCAGCTGACCACAATTCTGGCTAACTGCTCAAAGGTGTCCTGAGAAGCTCCTCCGGAAGCTAGAGTCTTGTTTAAGCACTGCCGATCCTTTGTTTGATCATGTTTCTTGTGACGGCATGGTTCTTGTTGTTGGCCAACTTTGCAGCTGACCCTGGTTCCTCACAGGAGTCATGAGCCATATCCAGAGAGAATGTCCATTGTTGCCCAGTAATCACCCTGTAACTCACAGCCCTGCTTGGAATAAAGGAGGCACAGAGGCCTGTCACAGGATGAAAGAGTCAAGGCTGCTGCCAAGTTAACGGACACAGACTGCCATGATGCACTGTCTGTAGTCACAAACCGGCTGTACGCTGAGGGAGTAGAATCCTTTTCTATTGATAAAGGTGTCAGGCTGGTGACTCGGAGCACGCAAGACAATGTGGTTACACTCAATGGCATCTTTCACCCCAAGAAGCCTGCAATTTGGGTGAAGCCTCACAGTCTCTCGTCCTGCTTTGCTCTGTCCATGGGGAATGAGATGTAGCTGTTCCTCCTGGTGTACAGAGCCTCAGTGACCACCTTGATACAGGTGCCACTGATGTCACCTGCTGCAGCCTGAAAGGAACTCGTGGCATAAGAGTTAAGGGCCATGGTGACCTTGACAGCTACAGGCAGTGCTGCGCATGCCCTGGTTTGAGTTTTCAGATGTGACTGCAGCAGGTGACATAGCTCAGTGAAGCAAAGGCATCATGACATTGCTCCTCAGTGAATTTAACTTGAGAAGTGCTCGCAGAATACCCACTGTGGGTATGGCTTCCTGTGCAATGCCCTCCTCCTCCTCCCTCTTCTCACAGATGTTCCTGCTCTCTCCTGTCTTCCTTGCTGCTTCACCTCCTCCAGCTCCAAAGGCAGCCCTACCAGACCACACACGACTGCAAACTGTTTTAAGGCAATAGTGCAAAACCAGCAAAATCTTCTTCTCAGCAGTCAAACTGAACTTGGCAGAGTCAGAAAACAGGCTAAATAACACCCAGAAGTGAACAAACAGCCTGAAGTGACAAACCAGCAACTAACTAAGCACTGCATGATCACTTCAAATAACAGTAATGAAAGGTCCTTCCTGCCTGTTAGCACCATGAGTTCCTAGGACAGTACAGCAAATGCTGAGGCATACCAAAATCAGAAAAATGTCCTCCAAGCAGCAGAGGACCCTAATTTACTCAGTGTTTTCCATATTTCTGTGCTCTGGACACCTGGACAGTGAAGCCTGACTGACATATTGGAGGGGGTGTGATGTGATCAAGTTTCTAGACACAAATCACAGAATCACAGAATTATTACAGCACAGAAGAAAGTCATTCGGCTCTTCGTGTTTGCGCCAGCTCTCCGAAAGAACAGTTTGCCTAGTGCCACTACCCGGCCTTCTCCCCATAGCCCTGCACATCCTTCATTTTCAGAGAGCAATCCAATTTCCTCTTGAATGCCTCAATTGAACCTGCCTTCACCACACTCTCAAGCAGTGCATTCCAGATCTTAACCGCTCGCTGCGTAAAAAAGTTTTTCCTCATGTTGCTATTGCTTCCTTTTCCAATTACCTTAAATCTGTGCCTTCTTGTTCTCAATCCCTCCACCAATGGGAATAGTTTTTCCCTATGTACCCTGTCCAGACCACTCATGATTTTGAACACCTCTAACAAATCTCCTCCCAACCTTCTCTTCTCCAACCTTCTCCAAAGAAAACGGTCCCAACTTCTCCAATCTATCTTCATAAGTTCCTCATCCCTGGAACCATTCTTGTGAATCTTTTCTGCAATTTCTCCAATGTTTTCATGTCACTAGACTAGTAATCTAGAGCCCAGGCTAATGCTCTGGGGACATGGGTTCAAATCCCACCACTGCAAATGGTGAAATTTGAATTCAATTAATAAAAAGCTAGTCTGATGGTGACCATGAAACCATTGTTGATTGTTGTAAAAACACATCTAGTTCACTAATGTCCTTCAGGGAAGGAAATCTGCTGTCCTTACCTGGTCTGGCCTCCAAGTGACTCCACACCCACAGCAATGTGGTTGACTCTTAAATGCCCTCTGAAATGGCCTAGCAAGCCATTCAGTTCTAGGGCAATTAGGAATGGGCAACAAATGCTGGCTTAACCAGTGACACCCATATCCTACAAACAGATATAAAAAAAAAATTCCTAGTTTGGCACCCACAATACTCCAGTTGAGGCGAAACCAGTGTTTTATACCAGTTTAACATAACTTCCTTTCTTTTGTACTCTATGCCCCTATTAAGGAAGCCTAGAATGCTGTATACTCTATTAACTGCTCTCTCAACCTCTCCTGCCACCTTCAATGATTTATGCCCATATATACCCAGGTCCCTCCTCATGCACCCCTTTTAGAATTGCACCCGTTATTTTATATTGTCTCTTTGCATTCTTCCTACCAAAATGAATGTTCATATTAGTCTACTTTTGAAGAAAAAAAACACTCCTTCTTGTGCACAGTAAAAGTGACAGATTACAAGATAGATTCCATAACATTTAATTTAGCGTTGAGTGCATGTGGTGTAAACCTTCAATGTGTTTTGCTCAGATGTTTAAAATTTCTCTTTGTGATTTATGTATTTCTACATATTCTTGTTTATGAGGCCTACTCCTGAGTACTCCTCTTGCTGAGAAAGTGATAATAGCAGTTGACTGCTAAACTAGCTAGTGAGCTGCCTGGGATTCAGAAGGTTAGGTACCTGCAAGTTAGTGCCAGGAGTGCCTGTTCTGTAGTGGCTGGGAGCTCCTTCCTTTTTGAAAATATACCTGCAATCACTGTGGCTGTGTGGTGGCCCAGACTGCTGCTGTTGTTCGTATCATTCTTCTGCTCTGTGCTTCCCCATACACACCAATGCTGGAGGCCATCTGCCTATGAGCTCGAATGATCTATCTGGCTGGATGACAGCATTCCTGCCTGATGGCTGTCTATAAACACTGCCCAATAGAATTGAAGCTGGCCTTTACTGTTTCTTGGACACAGAAGATCACAGCAGTAGTGGGAACATTGTGGGAGATACTGCTGTCTGTATTCAATGACTGCAGTCAGCTCTGCTTTTTGCACTCTCGCTGCCTGCTTAATGTTAGACAGTAGTGCAGAGACCTGTTAATGCAACATTATGGGTATGGGGCACAGTGGTGAGCAGAGCAACCTCTGCCCTATATTTGATTTCCTCACAGCATCCATCTCCTCTGCTGTTCCTTCATGCCCAGTGACCTGTGTTTCACCTTTTCTGCCTTATCTTCACTTTCTGGAGCAAGATGAAGAAATTGTTCGCCGGTTAAGTGGCATCTTAGCTCCTCAAGAAGTGTGAAAGGAACATTATTACAGTTGTATTTTTAATGACTAGTTTTCCTTTGTTATTGATGTGAAATGCACAATAATGTCGGAAGGAGAATCATGTCCATCTACCACCTTGATTTGGGTTTGTTACGTTCTGAAAAAGGGCAATTTACACTGTATTCATGAGACAATGAGCCAAAGACTATTCCCCTGATGGTTCTGTGAGTAAATGCATCACATGGTGTTGTATAGGTTTATCCCTCGACCTGCGCTGAATAATGTGCTGTCAGCTGGGCAGCAGTGGAGGCATTATAATTAGCCTGAGTGTCCCTGGGATAAGATGTTAAAAACCAACTAGGGGCTCCCTGCCATCCAGTGACTGCTGCTGGGGTGTATGTATATATATTTGGACGTTGGGTGAGGACAGGATCAGACAAACAACCATTCACTTTTCAGATTCATGATTAAAGAGTAACCGTTTAGAGGGATCTGAGTCATCGACTTCAAAAGAAGAGGGGTAAGGAAACAAACTAAAAGGAGAAAAATATTAATTTGTGGAGAATTACGGAAGTTATAATGAACTCTGATCCAAAGTGGCATTTTGAGGTGAAGATTGCTTTGGCTGCAGAAATAGCATGTATTTTCATTAACCACACAGAACATGAATCCATTGTAGACATTTTTTAACTTAAGTCAGATGAAACTAAGCTTAATTTCATTTATGTGCACTATGCATGGTTGTATCAAATACAGTATCTCCTGGAAACCTTAGGTGGATTATGTAAACATTTTGCGAAGTCTATGCAGCTGCCTCCTGTGTTATTCAACAGCAATGAGTTTTTATTTTTAAAACCCTCCAAAGTTAAATTATGTGTGCTATCCTATCACTGTTTTACTCAAAATACAAGCCTGCACTTGCAATTAATGTTTTAATGAAATGTTTATACTTTCCAATCTATTCCCTGATTTTTATTCTCCCTTTTTCATTCCTTGGGTTTCCCATTTATATGCCTGCTCGAGCTGATTAAGTTAGCCCAATTTCTGCACGCAGGCCTTGGCCAAGGCTGCTTTCTATTTGGTTTCTTGGAGGTGGATAAAAATCGACAATGCTTTGTTTGTGTTGTCAAAACCAACACCAGGCGACTGGGCTGAAAGTTTTGTCCATCTGGTACCTGCAAAAGTCGAATGTGAAGTGAGTTTGGATAATCTAGATCAGGTTTCTACTTGATTCACCACAACAAGTTTAGTTCTTTCTGTGGATGTACTGGCCAATTCAGTAGCTGTTTGATTACTTACTTGCCAAGATCATAACCAGTACCAATCGGACAGGTTTTCTTGAGTTAACAAAGAAAGAGGTTAACTTTATTGTACCTAAACCAAACTAATAAAACAAGAAACAACACACCAACTCTCACTCACACACACGTGCTGGAGGTTTACACGCACACAAATAGGTCACAGAGTGGAAAAGGTAGATTGGTTGAGTTATTGTCCATTAAAAGATGTACAGTCTGTGGAGTTTGGTGATTTGATTGGTTTCCAGCTGACTTCATTGGTCCTGAGGCTTTTAATTTGAAGAGGTAGATGTCTGGTTCGGTGGGTCTCTTGGAGACAGCAATGTGGATGATTTCCTCCAACAAGGTTTCTGATTGTAGCCGGAGTATGCAAAGGTGGTCAGCCAACAAGCAGGATTTGAATGCTTTCAATCTGGAATGTAGAGAAAAAAGAGGGGGACCCCCACTTAGGGTCTTCTCATGTCAGAGTCTAGTTGCTTCTCCTCTGCTGCAGAAAAAATACCAGCTTAAAACCACAGATGGGGAGGGGCTTGTCACATAACAGTCACTCAGTCATTCAAACGTAGCATTTAGCAGTATTTCTTCTTCTTGCTGAGAGAACAGCTAGTTCATTTAAACTTCCTGGGTCTTGGTTCTTGCTGAGAAGTGCAGACATTTTGTCTCTCTCCCCACAAGCATTGCAGTGTAGGATAGAGTGTTGCAAATTAGGTGATCATTTTAAGCTGAAAGGAAGACTTTGCTAGAAGCTTGTCTTTAAAAAATAAATAAATTCAGATCTCCAGTCAGTGGATTAAAGATAATTATCATTCAACAAAACATATTGGCGTAACACCACCCCACCACAAGAAATGAAAGGTGACAAAAGGAACATTTCATTACATCACAAATTAAAAGAAACTGTACACACGCGCTCATTAGTCTCACTGTCATAACCATACCCTTTTTTTTATCCAGGATTGTGCACAAGCACAACTGGGGAACTCCAACTGCTTTGACTGGGCTCAATCAGCTTGTGCTCCAGCATACATTGAATTTCCCCGTGTATTTCTACAATATCTTCCTTTTCCAGTTTTCTCTATATCAGTGAACTCAACCCTGCATTCGAAGTTGTTCATAACTTTGTGAAAATAATCCAATGCTTTGTGTACATGCTTTTTTCTGTACTCATCCAGCCTGGCCCATAATTCCTCCTCAGTTAGGATACTTGAATTGCAGTCACCACCACCATCCCACCCTCCAAATCTGTCACAAAAACCTTTTTGGGATTTGGCTTATGAGCTTTTCTGTGTCTCCCTTCAGAATTTAAATCTTTAATTTCTAGATCTTCAGTCTGAATTTCCTCCCAAACCTGGGTCAGTTTCCTGGGACATAGGCGATAGGGATTTTGTTTTATGGGAAGGGTCTCTCCTCCATCCACATCGTGTAGAGTTAGGGTTGTGTACCTTGGTTTGTCCCTGCAGATCGCTTTAAACGCTGTGAGCAGCCTTGTTAGATCTCCTCTCTGTTCTGCGTTTAAATAGGAGAGTACGGTGTCTAATTTCCCTAACATTTCAGTATTAGCTAACTAGACAGTAGGGGATTCAATTTGGGAATCCTCCAGGCCTCCCTCTAACTCATCCTCACTATCCCTTTCACCCTCCTCTTCCCTGACTACCTGACAGACCTGTGCTTGTTTGTACACTTCCTGGCTGTTTTAACATATTGATGTGACACAACCTTTGCTTTTTCCTACAATCTGGAGTGTCAATTATATAATTCACCTGGTTAATTCTTTTTACTATTCTGTACGAGCCAGTGAACCGGGCTTTCAATGGTTCTCCCTGTATTGGTAATAGCACTAACACATGGTCTTCGGCCTGAAATATTCTGCCCTTGGCGTGGTTATCCGCATGCCTTTTCATGGTGGTCTGGGAGATTTTTAGGTGTTCCTGAGCCACCGCAACGGCTCTCATGAGCCGTTTTCAGAAGATGGAGTCTAACAGGGAAGATTCGTCCCTGTGTCCCAAAAACCTCTCCTTGATTAGTTTTAAAGGACCTCTCACCTCGTGTCCATAAACTAATTCAAAGGGACTAAAGCCAGTGGACTCATTGGGTAACAAACTGAAGAAATCCCAGCCCTTTGTCCCAGTCATGGGAGCACTCATAGCAGTATGTCCTGATCATTGTCTTTAGGGTCTGGTGGTACCGCTCCAAAGTCCCTTGTGACTGTGGGTGGTAGGCTGAGGACTTTAGCTGGGTTATGTCCAGATTACCCATGACCTTTTGAAAGATACCAGACATAAAATTTGTGCCCTGATCCGACTGGATCTCAGCAGGCAGCCCATATCGGGTGAAGAATTGGGTTAGCCCCTCCACCACAACCTTGGCAGAGATAGTTCTTAGAGGGATAGCCTCTGGAAATCGTAGCCACATCCATAGATACTGGTAGCCCCCTTTTGTTTTCGGCAGGTGTTCCACACAATCCACCAACACTCTGCTGAACGGTTCCCCAAAAGCCAGTATGGGAATTAGGGGTGCTGGTTTTATTGCAGGTTGGGGCTTCCCCACAACCTGGCACATGTAGTCTTACAGAACTCCACCACATCCTTGTGGAGTTGTGGCCAGTGAAAATGCTGTCTGACGCATGCTTGGGTTTTTCTGATACCGACTTGTCCAGCCATTGGAATCGCGTGGACTATTCTCAATATTTCCCTATGGTACCTCGGCGACACCACTACCTGGTGAACCACTGTCCACTCCTCATCTGCTGGTCTGTGAGGAGGTCTCCACTTCCTCATCAGCACCTCATCCTTTAAATAGTCACACTCTGGAACTCCCTCTGCTTCAGCTTCAGTTTGGGCAGTCTGTTCTAACTTTTTAACCCTGTGTCAACTTGCTGAGCCTCGACCAAAGAAGACCTGTTTAACCCATCCACTGGGTCCTCTAACTTCCCAAAGAAGGTTTCAGATAACCAGACAGTTGGGCCATCTGTCTGCAGTGCCAGTTCAGCATCCTCTGACGGAGCTTGTTTGTCCATGGACCAAGTCACCACATAGTCAGGAAAATGCCAGGGACCTTTTCCTGTAACTGCTCTGTCTCCTGGACCGCTTTCAATTTCTCTAAAACCACCTTCACCCTCGCCATCTCATTACCCAGTAGCAGGTCGACCCTGTCCACAGGTAAACTAGGGACAGTTCCCATGGTTACCAGTTCTGAAACAAGGTTGCACACCATGTGCACCCGGTATAAAGTTATGGGCATATACCTTCCTCTGATACTGTTTACTAGAACTCTCTGGGACAAAGGTCATGCCTTTTCCCAGCTGAAGGGATTGGGTGGCCCCTGTAACTCTAAGCATGTCTATGGCTTACTCGCCTCACTCGAGGGGTATGGGATCACTTTTCCTCTGGACACAAAATTCTGGTCACTCTCAGGGATTTTATCAAATTTTCCTGCACTCTCAGTGGTAGGTTTACTGGGTTTTACTGCAGCAGTTAAAGCCACAGCCTGGTCCGCTGTGCTTTCCATCAAGGCCCCTTTTCCTGCACTGGTCTGGTGTACCCTGACTAAACCTATGGATTTTCCCCATAACCCCCAGCAGTCAGCTTAAAGGTGACCTGCTCTGTTACAATGGAAACCTACAGGCTTCCGGGCATCACTCCTGTTCTCAGCGTCTTCCTTTTTGGCCTAAGGAGGGCTCTCGGTGTTTCCAGCTCTCCCTTTTCGCTCATGGCCATTCATCCTCCTATCACTTTCCCACCTTCTATCCTTTTCAGCTTTTTGGAGGTGACTAGGGACGGGTTTCCATTGGGCCAAGGACTTGTGAATAAGTGTATAATCATCAGCTAGGATTGCTGCCTGCCTGGCTCTTGGAACCTTTCGTTCTTCCATGTGGTTTCTTATGGAAAGAGGAAGTGAGTTTTTGAACTCCTCAAGGAGGATCACTTCTCTGAGGTTTTCATGGGTGCAGTCTATCTTAACTGCCTGTATTCATCAGTCGAAAGTGAGTTGCTTAACCCTTTCAGCTCAATGTCAGTTTGTTCAGGCTGCTCAACTCTTCAACAGATTGGGCTTTTAACCTGGTCCAAGTTACTTCACTCTGTTCTGGGAAGGTACTGGCCTGGAATATGGACATTTTAGTACTCTAGCACTGAAAAACACAAGAAAACCTGTGTTTTTAAATTATTGCAAGGGATCAATTTAGTTTCCTGCTTCAAATTTCCCATTTGTCTTTGGGTTTGATCCCAGACGTAAGCCCCCAAATTTTCTGATATGATCTAGTGAGGAGGGTTCCAAGGGCTTCCCTCTTTTCCCTCTCCTTGTTTGACCATAACAGGTTTAATTCTTTCTTAAAGTGGATGTAATGGCCAATTCAGTAGCTGTTTGTTTACTTACTTGTTATGATCATAACAAGAACCAATCGGATAGGTTTTCTTGAGTTAGCAAAGAAAGAGGCTAACTTTATTGTACCTAAACCAAACTAATAAAATAATAAACAACGCACCAACTCTCACACACACACACTCTCGAGGTTTACACACACACAAATAGGTCACAAAGTGGAGAAAGGTAGATTGGTTGTGTCAGAATCCATAAAAAAGGTGTACAGTCTGTGGAGTTTGGTGATTCGGCTAGCTTCTAGCAAATTTCAGTGATCCTGAGGCTTTTAGTTTGAAGAGGTAGATGACTGTTTCAGTGAGTCTCTTGGAGACAGCGATGCGGATGATTTCCTCCAACGGGGTTTCTGATTGTAGCCGGGGTATGCAAAGATGGTCAGTCAACAAGCAGGATTTGAAAGCTTTCAATCTGGAATGGAGAGAGAAGAGAGGGGGACCCCCACTTAGGATCTTCTCATGTCAAGTTGCTTCTCCTCTGCTGCAGAGAAAACACCAGCTTAAAACCACAGATGGGACCTGTCACATAACAGTCACTCAGTCATCCAAACATAGCATTTAGCAGTATTTCTTCTTCTTGCTGAGAGAACAGCTAGTTCCTTTCAACTTCCTGGCTCTTGGTTCTTGCTGGGAAGTGCAGACATTTCATCTCTCTCCTCACAAGCATTGCAGTGTAGGATACAGTGTTGCAAATTAGGTGATCATCTTAAGCTGAAAGGATGACTTTGCTGGCAGCTTGTCTTTTAAAAATGTCTTTTATAAAATATAAGTTCAGATCTCCAGTCAGTGGATTAAAGAAAATTATCATTCAACAAAACACATTGGCGTAACAATACGGTGCTGTTGTCTCTAATTAGTGGTGCTGCTCTGAGGCAGCAATTAAGGCATATTGTTGGAGAAGAGTATAGGGAGCTTAATTTTGCATCTAACTATGCTATGTTTGAACTAGGTGTATTTGACACAAACACTTGTTACCTAATACACCTTAGTGAGCAATGAAATGCTCAATGACATTTATAAATTGTCATGTCAGGAATTATTGATGTGAATGCTTGTACTGCTGTTGTCATACCCGACATGGTACAATGTCACCATACCACCTTGGGCCAAGATGTCTGCTGTGCACTATATAAATTTCTGGGCCCAACAATTCATTCAAGTTCTCCCAATCTTACTGTCCTTTGATATGCACAAGTAAGCAATGCAATAGAATTTAATCTGATCCCAGTATTTCTATTCTGGTAGTTCTAGGGATAATATTTTGAATAAATATAAACCTTTTACACTGATGCACTTCCTTTCAATCTGTCTACATGCTGAGTAAGATTTAAAATGAATCTGTAATAACTCCCCTCTATTTTAAATGGTATCTGTTAGCACTTCCAAAATACTGTGCAGGTGTTATTAAAAAGTGCTGTCATGCTGTTGAGAGAAATCTAGCCAGGATAAGTGCTAATTTGGTTTGCTGGTGAGAAGAATAGATAACCCAAAAGGGACATGTGTGTATATTGTGTACTCACTTGAGGACAACCTGGTTAATTTCACATATGAACCAGAACCTTGAATTTGTCAATCATTCCTGCTGTCTTCAGTTCGCTAAAGGAAAAGCAAACATCAATTTTGTGTGCTTTAAATCACAGTCTAGTGATATCAGTGTTTTTTATTTCTCTTTCATGCTCCTCGCCCACCCAATTAATTTTAGTATTCCTGTATTTAGTTATGTACAAAGACCTGGTCAGACCATTAAGACATATGCAAAGCAGAAATATTATGGAAGATCACAAATGAACACTGTCGACAAATTACAGATCCAATAATTTTAATTCAGCAATCTACAGCACGTTTAGGTGTTAGTCTTGACTCAGAGGTAGCATTCTTATTCAAGAAAGGGTGTAAGGACAATCCTAGCAGCTACGGGCCTGTTAGTTTAACATCAGTGGTGGGTGAGGTTTTAGAAGCAATAATCAGAGAAAAAAATCAACAGACACTTCGTGAGGTTTGAATTAATTAAGGAGAGCCAGCACGGATTTGTAAAGGGCAGATCATGCTTGACTAATCTAATTGAATTTTTTGATGAAGTAACAGAGAAGGTTGATGAAGGGAATGCGGTGGACATTGTTTATATGGATTTTAAGAAAGCGTTTGATAAGGTGCCACGTAGAAGGCTGTTTAATAAAATTGAGGCTCATGGAATAGGAGGGCCAGTGTCCAATTGGATAAAACATTGGCTTAAGGACAGAAAACAGCGAGTCATAGTAAATGGTTGCTTTTCAGACTGGAGCCTTGAACCTTGAATTTGTCAGTCATTCGTGCTGTCTTCAGTTTGCTAAAGGAAAAGCAAACATCGACCCAAGGGTCAGTGCTACGACCACTGCTTTTTTTGCTATATATAAATGACTTGGATCTTAGAATACAGAGTAGAATCTTAAAATCTGCCGATGACACCAAACGTCGAGGTGTGGCAAACAGTGAGGATGATATGAATCGCCTGCAACAGGACAGAGATAGGCTAGCAGAATGGGCAGACATGTGGCAGTTGGAATTTAATACTCACAAGTGTGAGGTGATGCCTTTTGGCAGAAGGAATAAGGGGAGGCAATACATACTTAATGGCACAGTTCTAAAGAGTGTGCAGGAACAGAGGGACCTGGGGGTACATGTGCATTGATCTTTGAAGATGGCAGGACATATTGAGAGAGTGGTTAGTAAAGCATATGGGATCTTGGGCTTTATTTTAGATTTAGATTTAGAGATACAGCACTGAAACAGGCCCTTCGGCCCACCGAGTCTGTGCCGACCATCAACCACCCATTTATACTAATTCCATTTTCCTACCACATCCCCACCTGTCCCTATATTTCCCTACCACCTACCGATACTAGGGACAATTAATAACAGCCAATTTACCTACCAACCTGCAAGTCTTTTGGCTTGTGGGAGGAAACCGGAGCACCCGGAGAAAACCTACGCAGACACAGGGAGAACTTGCAAACTCCACACAGGCAGTACCCAGAATTGAACCTGGGTCGCTGGAGCTGTGAGGCTGCGGTGCTAACCACTGCGCCACTGTGCCTTTATAAATAGAGGTATTGAGTACAAAAGCAGGGGGGTTTTGCTGAACCTCTGTAAAGCTCTGATTAGGCCCCAACTGGAGTACTGCATCCAGTTCTGGTCATCACATTTCAGGAAGGATGTGAGAGTCCTTGAGAGAGGGCAGTGGAGGTTTACCAGAATGATTCCAGGGAAGGGGGATTTTAGTTACAAAGTTAGATTGGAAAAGCTTGGTTTGTTCTCCTTAGAACAAAGGAGATTGCGGGGAAAATGAATAGAGGTGTACAAGATTGTGACAGGCTTA
This sequence comes from Heterodontus francisci, assembly GCF_036365525.1. Lineage (NCBI taxonomy): Eukaryota > Metazoa > Chordata > Chondrichthyes > Heterodontiformes > Heterodontidae > Heterodontus > Heterodontus francisci. Next base: position 112,498,050 of record NC_090377.1, read on the forward strand.
GATAAGTTAGACAAGGAAAAACTGTTCCCATTAACTACTGGTACAAGGACTAGGGGACACAGATTGAAGGTTTTGGGCAAGAGAGGCAGGGGGAACGTGAGGAAAAACATTTTTTACGTAGCAGATGGGAATGACCTGGAACCTGCTGCCCACGAGGGTGGTGGAAGTGGAGATAATCAATGACCTCAAGAGGAAGTTAGATGACCACTTGAGGGAAATAGATTGCAGGGCTATGGGGATGGAGTGGGGGAGTGGGACTGACTGGATAGCTCTGTGGAAAGCTAGCATGGCCTCGATGGACTGAATGGCCTCCTTCTGTACTGTAAATGATTTTATGTCTCTTGTCTCTGAGTTAGAAAAGTATGGGTTCAAACCTCACTCCACAGTATTGAGCACATAATCTAGGCTGACCCTTCCAGTGTAGTGCCGAGGGAGTGCTGCACTATCAGTGGTGCTTTCAGATGAGATGTTAAACTGAGGTCCCATTTGTTATCTCAGGTGGATATAATAATTCCCATTGCACTATTCAAAGAACAGCAAGGGAGTTCTCCGGGGTGTTCTGACCAATATTCACCTCTCTTTCAGATGAGACATAAAACTAAGGTCCTGTCTGCCCTCTCAGCTGGATGTAAAAGATTTGAAGGCACTTTTTGAAGAGCAGGGAGTTCTCCTGGTGTCCTGGTCAATGCTTGTCTCTAAATGAACACTACCCAAACAATCTATCTGGTAATTTATCCCATTGCTTTCTGTGCGACTTCCCTGTGTCTAAGTTGGCATTACAACAGTAATTTCACTTCAGAATGTACTTCCTTGGCTGTGAAACACTTTGGGATGCCTATATAATTACAAGTTTTTTCTTTCTTAGAGGTTAAATTGTGTGTTAAGAACAAACTCAATGAATTACATTTTCATGGCACATGTTGACCAGATGCCAAATATTTTGGAATGCTCAAGGAAACGACAGCAGGAATAGATAAGGCTCGATGTAATATTTTTAGCAGCTTCATAAATACAGGAGCCATATGCAAGAACCTGAGGCCAACAAATATTATTTGAGTGAGACGTGAATCAGGCAATTATAAACCAGTTAGCCCGACACCTGTAGGGGGCTGAATGTTCAAACATTTTATAGGATATTAGCAATTTTCATTCAAACAGGGCAGAGGCTATAAGGAATATCATAATATATGAGACTTTTTTGAGGAATTAACTAGACTGATTGATGAAATTATCAATGGATATGATGTGCTTAGATTTTCAGAAAGCATTTGATACAGTTATATATAGAGATGACCCTTATAAAGAAAATTGAGACTTATGCATATCGAAACATCTCTGGATGCAAACAGAATCACAGAATAATACAGTGCAGAAGAGGCCCTTCGGCCCATCGAGTCTGCACCGATGCATTAAAACACCTGACCTGTCTACCTAAGTAACTCCAGTATCCAATATGGAAATCTATTCCATACATTGATCGCTGTGTGAAAAAGAGTTTCCTAATACGAGTCCCAAATTTACATTCAACTAGTTTGAACCTGTGTTCTCTTATCTTACCCTTACAAGTTACAGTAATATTCTGAGCATCTTTTCCAATTCCCTTGAATATCTTACATACCTCCATCAGATCATGTCTCAGATGCCTTCTTTCCAGAATGAAAATCCCTCGGGAGTAAATTTCCATTTGGGTTCTCCTACTTCAGTAGGGGAGATGTGGAATCCTTGGAAAAAATGGTGTGCGTGCTTTTTTTTCCTGGGTTTTCGTATTTCATGTCTTCACTTGTAAATACTTGGAGGAAGCAATTATTTAGGATATTTACTATTTTGTGCTCATCTTTAATTTCAAGTCTGTTTGCATATTTCTGGTTTTCGCCTCTGATTGCTTTCTTACTGTTGCAATACTAAAATAATTTTTTACTGTTATGTTTCCAGTTTCTGCTGCAATGCTTTATTTCTAGGTCTGTCAGTGTCCCTCTGATCACACTTTTAATGTGTTTCTGCACGTTCTAATATTCATCACAGGGAAGCCCTTTCTCGCTGCAAGATTGGTAGATAAAACTTTAATATGACCCCAAGGCATGTGACCAGGTGATAACTATAAAAAAGATTAATAGCATTCAAAAGGATTTAAACTAATTAAGTGGAAGAGCTAATAAATGGCAGATGTATTTTAAAGCTGTTAAATGTACTGTTATGCACATTGGAAGGGTGTAGAGGCTGACGCAATGTCCATTAGCAAAGGCAGAAGCGGAATAGCATTGAAGCTGTTACTGATTACGTTAATTGCATACTAAAATGTACCTCAAGGATATTTGACTATCAACAAGTTACTTTAAATTTGTTCAAATCTTTGATGACACCACATTTGGAATATTGTGTGCACTTTGGGGCACCCTACCTTCTAAAGGCTATTAAAATGTTGCAGAGGGTTCAGAGAAGAACAAGGAGGACTCCAGGACTTGGGATTCCAAGATATGAAGAAAGGATCTGAGTTGAAGTTGTATTCCTTCGAGGAAAGATAATTGGGAAGGGATCTAATACAAATTTTCAAAATGCTAACAAGGATACTTAATGTTGTAAGCAGATTATGCAACCTGGATTGAGCACAAAACAGAATGGAAAATACCTCAAGCAAGACATGAAATTAAAAGGAATTTCTCACCCCGAAAGGTTGTAGTTTTGTAGAGCAGACTCAACTAAAGTAGTTATCATTGTCAATTGATATCCCCTAAAAAGACATGTTGAGTATCTGATTAGGATTGGAATTGAGGATCATAAGGATAAGCATAGAGATGGATGATTGAATGCTGTCTGGAACATGATGGTACCTCAGCTGTTGGGATTATCAGAATGTCTTGTCAAGTGATTTTTTTTTTTATTCTTTCATGGTATGTGGGCAATACTGGCAAGTCCAGCATTTGTGGCCCATCCCATTTGCCCTTGACAACTGAGTGACTTGTTAGGCAGTTAAGAGTCAACCACATTGCTGTGGGTCTGGAGTCATATGTAGACCAGACCAGGTAAGGACAGCAGATTTCCTTCCCTAAAGGACATTAGTGAACCAGATGGGTTTTTATGATAATCAATGATAGCTTTATAGCACCATTACTGAGACTAGCTTTCAATTCCAGATTTTATTAATTAATCAAATTTAAATTCCACCAGCTGCCATGGTGGGATTTGAACCTGTGTTCTCAGGGCATTATCCTGGACTTCTGGATTGCTAGCTCAGTAACATTACTACTACACCATCACCTCGTCATCAAGTTGGCCTTGAATGAGCAATTTAGGATTGATAGATAGAAAGATACTCTAAATGGTGATCAAGAGCAAAAATGCCTTTAGGACCCCGATTGCTATGCCAGATGAGATGAACTAGCTAAGACTAAGTTCCGAACTTCAGATTTTCATGGTCGATTTGCTCAATATCATATCATGCAATGCCTTTACTATTGAACCATCAAGGGGTCTGAATAACACCCATTGATGACATTGTTTGAGCTATAGTACAAATGACATATCCTTGTTTTGAGGAGATGCTTCTGCTGTAGATTAATTCATTCTGTGATGGAGTTCTTGTGTGCAGTCTGCATTCTGTGCAACTGATCTGTTGGGTGCTGTGACTTTTGATTTAAAGCGTGTTTTTTTGAGGCAGACCCTGATTTGAAAATGAAGTGCCTGTGATTGTAGCTTAGGTTTCAGTTTTCACAAGAAGACTCTGGAGAGTGGAAGCCAGCTGCAAAGCTGGGTGTTGCTTTTAAAAGTTTCCCAGAGTGTTGAACTGAGACTGCTGGGAGCTGTTGGTTTAAAAAAAAGACAGCCTCTTTGAATTGGAACCTGTTTTCTGGGAGCTGACACTTGGAAGATACAAGTTGCTGCCTTAGTTTACAGTGCATTAAAGAGTTACATAAGGTGCAACCAGCGATGCTACACCACCAGGACTGTTGTGAGCAAAACCATGGAAGTTCCAGAAGATTGCACAGTTTTGGTGGAGACAGTATCGGTGGAGTTCAGATTGCAGAGAAACTGCAACTGAGTGGAAACTGGTGTTTACAACTTGGGAGATGGGAATCTGGAGATCTACTTGAAAAGTTCAAAGACTTGAAGGACTTTGTGACAGCTCGGCATTATCCTGTTGATAGGACTGGCAAAGGACTTGTGAGATACATTCTTGTTGCATTTGATAGTTAACATGCAACCTTTAAGATATACATACATTGATCATGGTTTAACTGGGAGTTCACGTCTAATTTATGTTGGTTTTGGTTTGAGTGTTAAAGTAAAATTTATAAAAGTGAAATCTTGTCCGTTTGGTTTTTTCATTTCAGTTGGTGGTTTCCATCCTTTTGGTTTGTTATGGTCTCCATGGGGATCATACAATTGTTTTACATTTGACTGACATTTGATTATTTCTCCAATCATAGGGTAAAATTTAGCACTATAACTCTCACCAACCATCAGTCATACTTGTTATATATTGCTTGTGGAATCTATAGTAGCCCAACAACAACAATGTGATACCATACATGGGACTACTTCTGAGCATTGCAAACTGCACCTGACTACATTTTACCCCACTGCTGACATTCTCCTCTTCAATCCCATTGTGATGAAAAGAGAGAAAAGCATCAAGTAAACTATCAAATAAAACACCACCCCAAATCTAAACACTTAAATAAGCATGTGGAAATGTTCTGTCAAAAAAGGAGATAAAAACAAAGTATCCACAGACCCCAACAGTCAATGAGTGCAGTTACAGTTTTACTTTGTAATTCTATACAGAAATTTAAGGTAAATCCACCATTTGTTTCATTTAAACAGTTTTTTAAAAATTTTAGTTGTTTTATAACTCAGTTACTGTATATGTAGAATATCACATGCATTCCAGACATGATACAATTGGGACAAAAGTGTAGTATTTTGTCCGTAGCTGATCAATTTTTGTCTCTCTGCTGCATTTCTTCATTTAAGGAAGGTTCATTTAAGAAAGGTAGTTTCATTAACTGCGTGCAGTGATATTAACTTATGTTCTTTTCACTTTGTATGAAGTATATAAGAAAGGAACAAAAATATTTTTGATTGCTATCAGGAAGATGTACCTGTGAATACAATTCCTCAGCACACTGAAGTTCCAGACTAATGTGCATCACAAGGGTGCTAAGTAATGACATAATCTCATCAGGAAAGGCTGAGTATAGACAACACTTGTTATACACCATAGGTGGCCATCAGCATGCTATTCCGCATGTGTCATGGAGTTTGCTGTTACATAGAATACACAGCACAGAAAGAGGCCATTCAGTTCAACTCGTCCATGCCGGTGTTTATGCTCCACACAAGCCTCCTCCCATCACTCTTCATCTAACCCTATCAGCATAACCTTCTATTCCTTTCTCCCTGATGTGTTTGTCTAGCTTCCCCTTAAATGCACCTATGCTATTTGCCTCAAATACTCCATTCTAACCACTTTCTGGGTAAATAAGTTTCGCCTGAATTCCCTATTAGAATTATTAGTGAATATCTTTATCTTATATTTATGGTCCCCAGTTTTGTAGTCCCCCACAAGTGGAAAAACATTTTCTCTACAGCCACCCTATCAAACCCTTTCATAATCTTAAAGACCTTACCAGGCCTAATCAGCCTTCCCTTTTCCAGAGGAAAGAGCTCCAGACTATTCAAACTTTCCTAGTAGTTATAACCACTCTTTGTAAATGTTTGTCATACCTTCTCCAGTGCCTCTATAACTCTTTTATAATATGAAAGCCAGAACTGTGTACTGTACTCTAAGTGTGGTCTAACCAAGGTTCTATACAAATTTAACATAACTTCTTTGCTTTTCAGTTCTATCCGTAAATAAATTAACCTGAGTGCTTGGTTTTCTCTTTTTTATGGCCTTATTAACCTGCACCACTACTTTTATTGATTTGTGTATCTGTCTCCATGCTGCTCTACTCCATTTAGACTGTTATTTTCCAAGGAGCATATGGCCTCCTTATTCGTCCTACCAAATAATAAGAAGACAGAATTAAAGGCACTCTATCTGAATGCACACAGCATTCACAAGGTGACACAAATGAAAGTAAATAGCTTTGATCTAATTGCCATTACAGAGATGTAGCTGCAGGGAGACCAAGGCTGGGAACTGAATGTCCAAGGGTATTCGACATTTAGGAAAGATAGACAAAAAGGAAAAGGAGGTGGGGTAGTGCTATTAATAAAGGATGAGATCAGTACATTAGTGAGAGAGATTCTTAGATCGGAAGATCAAGATGTAGAATCAGTTTGGGTGGAGCTAAGAAACAGCAAGGGCAGCAAACATTGGTAGGACCAAAAACAAGAAATGCTGGATTCACTCAGCAGGTCTGGCAGCATCTGTGGAAAGAGAAGCAGAGTTAACGTTTCGGGTCAGTGACCCTTCTTCGGAACTGGCAGTTCCGAAGAAGGGTCACTGACCCGAAACGTTAACTCTGCTTCTCTTTCCACAGATGCTGCCAGACCTGCTGAGTGAATCCAGCATTTCTTGTTTTTGTTTCAGATTTCCAGCATCCGCAGTATTTTGCTTTTATTATAAACATTGGTAGGAGTTGTTTATAGGCCACCAAACAGTAGTGGTGATGTAGGGCATGGTATAACTCAGGAAATTAGAGACGCATGTAACAACGGTAATACAGTAATCATGGGGGTTTCAATTTACATATAGACTGGGTAAACCTAATTAGCACTAATGCTATTGAGGATGAATTCCTGGAATGTACATAAGATGGTTTTCTAGAATTGTATTTTGAGGAACGAACTAGAGAACGGGCTATTTTAGATCTAGTATTGTACAATAAGAAAGGGCTAATTAATAATCTCATTGTAAAGAAGTCTCTAGGGAAGAGTGACCATAATATGATAGAATTTTACATTAAGTTTGCATGTGATATTGTTCAATCTGAAACTAGGGTCTTAAATCTAAACAAAGGAAACTACAAAGATATGAGAGGCAAATTAGTTGTGGTAGATTGGGAAACAACGTTTAAAGATATGACAGTTGACAGGCAATGGCCAGCATTTAAAGAATGAATACATGGCCTACAACAAATTTACATTCCTTTGAGGTACAAAAACCAAGCAGGAAAGGTGATTCAACCATGGGTAACAAGAGAAGTTAAAGATTGTATGAGATCAAAGGAAGAGGCTTATAAAGTTGCCAAAAAAAAGCAATAAGCCTGAGGATTGGGAGCATTTTAGAATTCAGCAAAGGAGGACCAAGAAACTGATGAAGAATTGGAAAATAGAATATTAAAGTAAACTAGTGAGAAAGATAAAAACGGACTGTAAAAGATTCTATTATTATTGGCTATCCCTCACAGGCAAGATTGATTGTCTTCCGTGAGTCCGAAGATGGTTGATGAGGCTGATTCAGGACCTACACACTTTATTGCACAAGGGCATTTGTTGTCATGTGGGATGTCTGGTCATGTATTATCAGTTCGGGTAATGGCTTGTTCTTTCCGCCGCTCTCGCTTTTCCTCTTCATTTTGTCATTGTTGGGTCTCAAAATGCTGGGATCCATCCCACAGACTCTGCTTCCATCTGGTTCAGTCCAGGGCGATAGTCTCCCAGGGGTTGATGTCAATGTTTCATTTCTTCTTGTTGGCTTTCTGCACATCCTTGAAGCACTTCTTCTGTCTTCCTCTGGTGCCCTGAATGAGCTGGGAGAAGTATAGTAAATAAAGCCGATGAGCTGAGGGCACAGATAGACACATAGCAACACAATTGCTATAACAGAACCATGGCTGAAAGAAGGGCAAGAACGGCAGCTCATCATCCCTGGATATAGAGTTTTCAGATGGGATAGAGAAGGGGATAAAAAAGGAGGGGTGTAGCATTATTAGCTAAGGAATCAATAACAGCTTTGAGGAGGGATGATATGCTAAATGAATTATCAAACGAGGCCATATGGGTGGAGCTCAGAAATAAAAAAGGGGCAGCCACACTACTAGGAGTGTACTATAGACCCCCAAATAGTGAGAGGGAGATAGCACAATTTGAGATTTAGTCTTCGGTAATGAAGCTGGGCAAGTGGATGAGGTAACAGTGGGTGACCATTTTGGAGATAGTGACCATAATACAGTTAGTTTTAGCATAATCATGGAAAAGGACGAAGATAAAACAGGAGTAAAGGTTCTAAATTGGAGGAAGGCAAATTATACGAAACTGAGAGTTGATCTGGCAAAAGTGGACTTGAAGAAAAATCAGTGACAAACCAGTGGGAGGCATTCAAAAGCGAGATACTGCAGGCACAGTGTAGGTATGTCCCCACAAGGATAAAGAGTGGTACTGCCAAATCTAGAGCCCCCTGGTTATCTAGAAGCTTATAGTGTAAATTGGATGGATTGCATCCCAGGTTGTTAAAGGAAGCCAGGGAGGAAATAGTAGATGCTCTGAGGATCATTTTCAAATCCTCATTAGATGCAAGCAAGGTACCAGATGATTGGGGGTCTGCGAACGTTTTACCATTGTTTAAAAAGGGTGTGAGGGATAGGCCAAATAATTATAGGCCAGTCAGTCTGACCTCGGTGGTAGGTAAATTATTAGAATCAATTCTGAGGGACAGGTTAAACTGCCACTTAGAAAGGCACAGATTAATCAGGGATAGTCAACATGGATTTGTTAAGGGGTCATGTCTTACTAACTTGATTGAGTTTTTTAAGGAAGTAACAAGGAGGATTGATGAGGGTAGTGCAATGGATGTGGTTTACATGGATTTTAGTAAGGCATTTGACAAGGTCCCACATGGCAGACTGGTCAGTGAAATGAAAGCCCATGGGATATAGGGGAATGTGGCAGGTTGGATCCAAAATTGGCTCAGTTACGAGAAACAAAGGGTAGTAGTCGAGGGATGTTTTTACGAATGGAAAGTGGGTTCCAGTGGCATTCCTCAGGGCTCAGTGTTGGGTCCCTTGCCATTTGTGGTATATATTAATGATTTGGACTTAAATGTGGGAGGCCTAATTGGGAAATTTGCTGATGACACAAAAATTGGCCACGTAGTTGATAGTGAAGAAGACAGCTGTAGACTCCAGAATGATATCAATGGTTTGGTTGAGTGTGCAGAAAAGTGGCAAATGGAATTCAATCCAGAAAAGTGTGAGGTAATGCATTTGGGGAGGGCAAACAAAACGAGGGAATATACAATAAACGGGAGGATATTGAGAGGGGTAGAAGAAGTGAGAGACTTTGGAGTGCATGTCCACATGTCCCTGAAGGTGGCAGGAAAGGTAAATACAGTGGTGTAGAAGGCATATGGAATGCTTTCCTTTATTGGCCAAGATATAGAGTACAAAAGCAGGGATGTAATGCTGGAACTGTATAAAATGCTGGTTAGGCCACAGCTGGAGTATTGCTTACAGTTCTGGTCACTGCATTACAGGAAGGACATAACTGCTCTGAGAGAGTACAGAGGAGATTTACAAGAATGTTGCTAAGGCTTGAAAGTTGCAGCTATGAGGAAAGATTGGATAGGTTAGGGTTGTTTTCCTTAGAACAGAGGAGGCTGAGGAGTGACTTAATTGAGGTATACAAAGTTATGAGGGGCCTAAATACAGAAGACAGGAAGGACCTATTTCCCCTAGCAGAGAGGTCAATTACCAGGGGACACAGATTTAAGTTGATTGATAGAAGGATTAGAGAGGGCATGAGGAACAACTTTTTTACCCAGAGGGTGGTGGGTATCTGGAATTCACTGCCAAGAATGGTGTTGGAGGCAGAAACCCTCAATTCTTTTAAAAGGTACCTGGACATGCACCTGAAGTGCTGAAACCTGCAAGGCTCTGGACCAAGCGCTGGAAGGTGGGATTAATTTGGGCGGCTAGTTTTTTTTGGCCGGCACAGATACAATGGGCTGAATGGCCTCTTTCTGTGGTTCTTTGGTTCTATCTACATCAGTAGTGGGGAAAATGCTAGAGTCCGTTATAAAAGATGTAATAGCAGAGCACTTGGAAAACAATGACAGGATCAGACAAAGTCAATGTGGATTTACGAAAGGGAAATCATGTTTGACAAATCTGCTGGAACTTTTTGAGGATGTAACTAGTAGAATAGGTAAGGGAGAACCAGTGGATGTGGTGCATTTGGACTTTCAGAAGGCTTTCCATAAGGTCCCACATAACAGATTAGCATGCAAAATTAAAGCACATGGGATTGAGGGTAAGGTATTGACATGGATAGCGAATTGGTTGGCAGACAGGAAACAAAGAGCAGGAATAAATGGATCTTTTTCTGAGTGGCAGGCAGTGACTAGTGGGGTACCGCAGGGATCAGTGCTAGGACCCCAGCTATATTAATGATATAGATGAGGGAATTAAATGTAATATATCCAAGTTTGCAGATGACACAAAGCTGGGTGGGAATGTGAGCTGTGAGGAGGATGCAGAGAAGCTCCAGTGTGATTTGGACAGGTTGAGTGAGTGGACAAATACATGGCAGATGCAGTAGAATGTGGAGAAATGTGAGGTTATCCACTTTGGTGGCAAAAACAGAAAGGCAGATTATTATCTGAACGGCGATAGATTGGGAAAGGGGGAGGTGCAGCGAGACCTGGGTGTCCTTGTTCACAAGTCACTGAAAGCTTACATGCAGGTGCAACAAGCAATTAGGAAGGCAAATGGTATGTTGGTCTTTATTGCAAGAGGATTTGAGTATATGAGTAAAGAAGTTTTGCTGCAATTGTATAGAACCTTGGTGACAGTGCACCTGGAGTATTGTGTACAGTTTTGGTCTCCTCATTTGAGGAAGGATATACTTACCATAGAGGGAGTGCAAAAAAGGTTCACCAGACTGATCAGGCTGATCCCTGGGATGGCGGGATTGTCCTATGAGGAAAGATTGAGGAGACTGGCCTTATATTCTCTAGAGTTTAGAACAAGGTTGTCCAACATACAGCACGTGGGCCAGGCTCCGGCTGCCAAAGGTTTCCATCCAACCTGTGGATGTAAACTGTACCCGGGCTGTTCCTCAAACTCGCAGGGCTCCGTGACTGGAAATGAGAAATTTCCCATTGTCTCCTTCCAGATAGTTGGTCAGTTTTTTTTAAAAATCGGAAGTCAGTTTCACAGCTGACAGCGGGAACAGCTGTTTCCCAACTTTGGACAACTTCTGGGTTCATTAAAAGCCCGCCAGAAATCCCCAATTCTGTCCAAAGTTCAGAAACCGCTGTTCCCACTCTGAGCACCTGTCAGCTGTGAAACTGACTTCCGATTTTTCAAAAAAACTGACACACTAACTGCTGAGCATTCCCACTCTCTGGAACTGGCAGCAAGAGAGAGAGAGAAAGAGGGGAGAGAGAGAGGGGGAAAGATAGAGAGATAGAAAGGGGGAGAGAGAGAGGGAGGACAGAGAGAGAGAGAATGTGGGGGAGAGAGAGGTGGGGCAGAGAGAGAGAGTGGGGGGGAACAGAGAGAGAGAAAGAGGGGGACAGAGAGAGAGAAGGAGTGATCAAGATCACTCCTGTCAGAATGAGATCTATCTAAAATACTCCTCATCGCTACAAGTGTGCGGGCAAACATTGACTACTTGTGCAAGCAAACAAATGCCAGGTATCTCAATAAATCAGTGTCTAACACTGTGAAGAGAAAGTAAGTCAATAAATTAGTCTTCTCATTTAAAGCTTCTTCACAAAACTGTACATTTGTTGCCGTTTTGATTAATAGTAAGATAAATTTTAATGTCTTTATCTTTCTGAAATTGTCTCACAGGCCCCCCCATGTAAGACAAAATTTGAATGTGGTCCTTCATGCGAAAAGGTTGGACAACCATGGTTTTAAAGAATGAGAGGTGATCTCATTGAAGCATACAAAATTCTTACAGGGCTCGACTGGATGCAGGAAGGATATTTCGCCTGGCTGGGGGATCTAAAAACAGGGGACACAGTCTCAGAATAAGGGGTAGGCCATTTATGACTGAGACGAGGAGGAATTTCTTCACTCAGAGGGTGGTTAATCTTTGGAATTCTCTTCCCCGGAGGGCTGTGGAGGCGCAGTCATTGAATATGTTGAAGACAGAGATCGATAGATTTCTCAATATTAAAGATATCAAGGGATATGTGTGGGAAAATGGCGTTGTGGCAGATCAACCATGATCGCGTTGAATGGTGGAGCAGGCTCAAGGGGCAGAATGGCCTACTCCAAGTGTTGAATTTCACAAGGGACTTGGGTGGCCTTGTTCATGAGTTACTGAAAGCTAACATGCAGGCACAATAAGCAATTAAGAAGGCAACGTATATTGGCCTTTATTACAAGAGGATTTGAGTATCGGAGTAAAGATGTCTTACTGCAATTATATAGAGCCTTGGTGAGACTGCACCTGGAGTACTGTGTGCAGTTTTGGTCTCCTTACTAAGGAAAGATATAATTTCCATAGAGGAAGTACAATGATGGTTCACCAAACTAATTCCTGGGATGGAGGGTTTGTCCTATGAGGAAAGATTAAATAAACTGGGCCTTTATTCTCTGGAGTTTAGAAGAATGAGAGGTGATCTCATTCAAACACACAAAACCCTTACAGGGCTCGATAGGGTAGATGCAGGAAGAATGTTTCCCCTGGCTGGGGAGTCCAGAACCAGGACAAAAGTCTCAGAATAAGGGGCAGGCCATTTTGGACAGAGGAGGAATTTCTTCACTCAGAAGGTGGTGAATCTTTGGAATCCTCTGCCCCAGAGGGCTGTGGAGGCTTTTTAAAAAATGTTTTTAATATATAGAAATCTATTGATCTCAGTCATTGAGTATGTTCAAGACTGAGATCAATAGATTTCTATATATTAAAAACATCAAGGGAGATGGGGATAGTGCCAGGAAAATGGTGTTGAAATAGAAGATCAGCCATGATCTCACAGAATGTCAGAGTGGGCTCAAAGGGCTGAATTGCCTACTCCTCCTCCTAATTCTTATGTTCTTATGAGTCTACCTTATCAAAGGCCTTTTGAAAATCCAAATAAATGACATCTACTACATTACCCTTGTCAACATTTTCTGTTTCTTCAAAAAAAATTCAGTAAGAGTAGTCAAGCATAACTTCCCATTTTAAAATCTATGCTGATTGCTCTGTATTATATTTTTGGTTTCTGGATCATTTTCTATTACATCAAGAGTCTAAAAAGGGATAGATAAGTGAGTGGGAAAAAATTTGGCAGATGGAGTATAATGTGGGATTATGTGAACGTGTCCAATTTGGCAGGAAGAATAGAAAAGCAGTATACTATTTAAATGGAGAGAGATTGCAGAACTCGGTGGTACAGAAGGATCGGTACATGAATCACAAAATGTTGGCACAGCAAGTGATTAGGAAGGCAAAAGGAACGTTGGCGTTTATTGCAAGGGGAATGGAATATAAGAGTAGGGACATTTTACTGCAGTTGTACTGGGCCTTGGTGAGACCACATCTGGAGTACTGTGTACAGTTTTCATCTCCTTATTTGAAAAAGGATATAATTGCATTAGAGGCAGTTCAGAGAAGGTTCACTCGACTCGATGAAGGACTTATGAAGAAAGGTTGAACAAGCTGGACCTTTACCTGTTGGAATTTAGAAGAATAGAGGTGATCTTATTGAAACATATAAGATCCTGAGGGGACTTGATAGATTGGATACTGGGAAGATGTTTCCTCTTGTGGGAGAATCTTGAACAAGGGGACACAGTTTAAAAATAATAGGTCCTTTTAAGATGGAGATGAGGAGAATTTTTTTTTATCTCAGAGGGTCATTAGTCTATGGAATTCTCTTCCCCAGGAAACAGTGGAGGCTGAATTATTGAATTTATTCAAGGCAGAGTTTGATAGATTTTTGATAGACAAGGTAGTCAAGAGTCAGGGGGGCAGACAGGAAAGTGCAATTGAGACCACAATCGGATCAGCCATGATCTTATCAAATGGCAGAGCAGGTTCAAAGGGCCGAAGGGCCTTCTCGTGTTCCTATCTATCTTTGAGTAAAGATTCCATCATCTTGAATATGATGTTACGCTATATATCATTCCCTGGACCTGTTCTATCTCCCTTTTTAAATATAGGAATCATATCTGTTCTACTTCGGATCCTCAGCACTATTTCCTTTTCTAATTAATTTTTGTATATATATGCAATAGTGCAGCTGCTATCTCTTCCATTGCTCTTTTAATATGCACGGATATAAATCATCCAGACCAGGGGTTTTACTTTAAGTTTGATTAGTTTATCAAACAACATTTATATAGTGCCTTTAATGTCATAAAATATCCCAATGCATTTCAAAAAGTGTGCTATCAAACAAAATTTGGCACTGAGACACATAAAGAGATATTATGGATTACCAAAAGCTTGGTCAAAAGAGGTCGGTTTTAAGGAGCAGCTTAAAGGAGGAAAGAGAGGTAGAGAGGCATTGAGGTTTAGGGAGGGAATTCCAGAGCTTAGGACCCAGGCAGCTGAATGCAGAGCCACCAATGGTGGAGCAGTTAAAATCTGGGATGCGCAAGAGGACAGAATTGAAGGAGTGCAAATATCTTGGAGGGCTGTGGGGCTGGAGAATATTACAGAGATAGGGAGGGGCGAGGCGATTAAGGAATTTGAAAACAAGGATGAGAAATTTAAAATCGAGGCAATGTTTAACTGGGAACCGATGTAGATCAATGAGCACAGGAGTGATGGGTGAACAGAAGTTGCTGCGAGTTAGGATACAGGCAGCAAAGTTTTGGATGCGTTTAATTTTATGGAGGTGGAAGATGGAAGGCAAGGAGTGCATTTGAATAGTCAAGTTTCTATCTTGAAAGTCATTATGTCTTTTTTGATCTCTTCTCATGTCATGCCCACCTTTTGAGCCTTTTTGCCAAATGCTGAGGCAAAGTAACTAACCAATATTTTTGAAATTTCACTGTATTACCTGTCAGTTTATCTTGCACATCCCTGAGTGGCCCTATCTTGCTTTTTCTTTTGTTATTTATGCATCTGATTTTAATTGCTCCATCATTGGTGGCCATGTCTTCGGCTGCCTGGGCCTTATCTAAACCTCTCTGCCCCTCTAACATCCTTTAACACATTCCTTCAAACCTACCTCTTTGACAAAGCTTTTGACCATCTGCCCAAAAAACTTATGTGGCTTGGTGTCAAATTTTGTTTTATAATGCTTCTGTGAAATGCCTTGGGATGTTTTATTATATTAAAGTGCTATATAAATGCAGTTTGTTGTTATCTGTGGAACACTTTACTGTTTGTTTTTATGTTCCTTGATGATTTAATTTCATAGTTTCTCTTTGGTTTCCTAATTTTGTTTTTACTTCTTGCCAAAACACCTTGTCATTCTCTCCTTTATTGTCTATGTTCTTAGTATATGCCTTTTTCTTTATTTATAATTTTACCCTTACCTCTACTTACACGAGGAGTTTCATTATTGCTTAATTTGCTCTTGTTTTTACTGGATTCTGTTTATGTTAAACTCTGTTGATCAGCTTTTTAAAATATTTACCATTGCTTTTCGATCTCTTTGTCAGTCAATTTTTTTCAGTTTTCCTTCTCCGGTTCCATTTTCATCCACACAAAATTAGTTTTTTCTTAATCTATTACTTTGGTCTTTGTCTTACTTGTGTCTTTCTCAATCTTTATCATAAATCTTGTTATGTTGTGATTGCTATTACTTCGATGTTCCCCTATGTCTCTTATCTGCTCTGGTTCATTTCCCTTTATTCAATCCAGCAGCGATTCCTTTCTTTGGCTTATGTACTGGATTAGAAAGGAATCCTGAATGCACAATAAAAATTCCATTCCCCTTTCCCTACCTCTTGCCGTTTTTTTTAGGGGGTGGGGGGAGGTGGGGTGGTGGTGGTTGAATTCTCCCTTGATTACTATTCTGTCTTTTACTCATTTCATAGATTTGCTTACATATTTCTTCCTTCACTTTCTTCCATTATTGGTCTGTAGAAAATCCCTATTAGTCTGATCAATTCCTTCTTATCTTTTATCTCAATCCATATGGATTTGCTTTCTATCGTAAGGTTAGTTATATCACTTTTTTCTACAGCCATTATGCTCTTTCTAATTAGTATAGTTATCCCACCCACTCCTTCTTCCTTCGCTATCCTTTCTGAATATATTATATCCTGCAATAACAGCCAGTCCTGTTCGAGTAAAGTGCCTCTGACTTACAGACTGGCTTCTCAAAGGTCAGAGTGTATTTCAAAGGGTTTCTAAACATAAGGATTGGGCACTTTTAAAGACCAGTTAATTAAGGCTTTGACTGTAACAGGCAGCGGACCAATAGTCGTAGGTATATATTTCCAAAAAAGACTGTATCTGATAGGGATTGGGTGGCTGTTGCATTTCTGAAAAGTGTTTATCTAGCTTTTGCTTGAGAGATCATCAAAGAAAGCCTTTCAAAGAACCTCAGATTATGGTTTTCTCTGCCAAATTTTCATTAAGTAGTTAAAGCTGCCATGTTATTTGGATTAACTTCAATTACTTGCTGCTACTGTTTGATGCTGCAAATGATTCAATCTGTATATAAACCTATTTGTTGTAATGTCTGATAGGAAAGTGTCTGGTGTCTCTGATATTACTTGTTTTCTGGAGTGACATAGTAGAAAGCCTATATGTAATTCGCAAATAATAAATGGGTCTATTAATTGCTTAGGGTAAACTATCCAGATTACTTATGCATAAAGTCTTACTTTAGGTCATTAGAAGTACGGACCTGCCTGAGATCTGATTTTTGTATTGGGCGCGAAAAAATCAATTTGGAGAAACTCCAATCTTAACAATGATGTTTAGGCATTAGACCCAATAGTCAGTGAAAACTCAGGACTTCAACACATTTTGTGGCCTGACCCACTTGTTATTTAAATGTGGTGTCACTCCAGTACCCATGCGTATCCTCCATTTATTATTCATGAACCACAACCCTCCATTTCACTAGTTGAAATGGATGGAAAAGACCATCTTCTTCCACTTCCCCCCGCCCCCAACCTGATATTACCTTGTTCCACTCCTACCTCATTCTATCTGCTACTGAACCCTCATCCAAATCATTGTGACTTCCAGATTTGATTTACTCCAATGTTCTCTTGGTTGTCCCCCATAAACTTAAGCACCATCCAAAATTCTGCTGTCTGTATGTAAACCTGCACCAAGTCCTGCTTGCTAATCATTCTCATCCTTGTCAACCTGCACTAGTTCCTGGGACCTTAGTGCATCAAATTTAAAATTCACATGGCCCTCCTCTTCCCCCAGTCTGTCTACCCCCATAAGCGCTCCAATCCTCTGACTCTGACCTTTTGTGGATCTCCCTCTCCCTACACTCCACCACTGGAAGCTGTGCCTTCAGCCACCTAGATCCTACCCTGTGGAAAAAAAAGATCCAGAATGGGCAGAGCCCATGGTGGGGTGGCGGGGTGGGGCGGTGCTCTGGATGCCTACTTGTCTTTCGCAGCATTGCCTGTGCCCAGATGGCGTCAAAGAAGGAGCATGCATTATCTGCTAGTATGCTTGAGGCCTTCCGCGACTGGTGGACCCTGCAGGATACAGAATTTATCTTACATGTTTATAATATTATAATTTAATTGTTGAATAATTTCTAGTTTCTTTTTATTCATTCATGAAATGAGGGCAGTGCTGATAAGGCCTGCATTTATTACCCATCCCTAATTGCCTTTGAGTAGGGAGTGGTGAGCCATCACTTTGAATACAACTGGATGGCTCGCTAGGCCATTTCAGAGGACAGTTAAGAGGCAACAACATTGCTATGGGTCTGGAGTCAAATATAGGCCAGACTGGGTAAGGACAGCAGATGTCCTTCCCTAGAGGACGTTAGTGAACAAGATGCGTTTTTATGATGATCCAGTCGTTTCATGGTCACCATTACTGATACTAGCTTTTTATTCCAAATTGATTTAATTAAGTGAATTTAAATTCCCTAGCTGCCATGGTGAGATTTGAACTCATGGGGGGAGTTTTAACCTGCCAGGGTGAGCAGGTGCCGGTGTGTGTAGAAGGTTAAAACAACAAAAAATGTTGTTGTGTCGGGAAGTCGGCACAAACTCATCAACTTCCGCATTTAACTGCAGCGCACGAGAAACCTCCATGGGACGGATGGGGCTACTGTTAACATGTGCTAAAAGCCAACTCACTGCAGCTTAGCCATGGTTTCTGATTTAACTGCCAGCGCACAGCTTTCCTGGGCTTCTTAGAACTTGCTAGGTTGAACAAGGTGAGAGGATAGTGGGGCTTGACAGAACTGAGCAACTGACAGGCTGGAAAGCCTTTAAATACAGAGATAAGACAGCTGTTTCTTTGCCTAGGTGAAAGGGTTTTGCTCATTGTACTTGTTTGGAGAGTGTGCTGTCATGAAAACGTGCTATGCTGAATAATAATTTTAATTCATCGGTTGGAAACCAACATTAAACTTTTAAAAAGGTAAGCTGGAATTCTACATTCAATTTTTTTTTTAAAATGGCAGCTAAGATGGCCCTCCCAATTTGCATTGAAATACTTCACATTCCAAGGCAGCGAAGTGACGACGCATGTTTAAATAGCTCGCATCCAGAACAATGGCTTGAACAGTTGAGTAAATTATCTGGTATTGCCCTCATTAGCAAGACATTCAAAGCCATCTTGGAGCATTCACTAGTAGAGATGAACCTCCAGGGGGTAAACATTGAAACAATAAGACCTGAGAGAGATTTGGGATTCACAGACTTGGATCTCATTGGAGTGAAAAAAATATACTGAGAGAATCAAGTGACAGTCTCCCCAGTCTGTGTGAAAAGTTGGAGTTTCTGTTACACTCAGTAGACAAGCTTTGAGAACTTATCAGTACAGGACCCCAGTGGGGCTGTCTCTCTCTCTCTCTCTCTCTGCAGGTAATACTGCAAGTTTTGAAACCTGTCTGTAACTGCAGAACATCCAAGTCTATCATTGCTACAGACAGAGACTCCGGGGCAGAAGGCCACCTACATCACTGTCTCCAGGAAAACCCTGAACCAGGTGGACCAGCTGCAAGTGTACTTCTACCCAACCAGAAACCTCAGAACCACGAATTCAGCTGGAAGACTACTGAACTACCGGACCCCACAGACTATATATTATTTTTATTTGTTCTGGACTCTATTCCAACCAAACTATTCTTCATCACTCTGTAACCTATTTGTGTATGTGTGATTCGTGTGTGAGTGTGTAAAAGTTGGAGCATAGTATTATTTTACTTAGATCAGGTTTTGATTTTAAGTGCAATAAACTAACCTCCTTCTTGTTTAAACTCAAGAAAATCTGCCCGATTGGTTCTTTTATGATCAAAGCACGTAAAGGGTTAAACACTCACTAAATTGATAAGCACATCCACTGTTTTAAAAGGAATAAACCCTGTTCTGCTCAAACAAGGAGAGGGACAAGAGGGGACTCCTCCTCACCTGATCATAACAGTGCTTTCACTCCTTTAGAGGTGATTTCCAAGACTTTGGAGCCTAACGTGTCACCTTTCTCAGCCACATGGGAGCAGCTTTGTTAGCTTTACCTTGGACTTCTAATGAGGAACAAGAGGAGGAGCACCAGGAACAGGAGCAGCAGCAGCAGCCTTGTCCTCAGCCAACTGCCGCTCCATAAGACAGAGGAGATTGACACAGAGCTCCAGCTCGTAGGAAGTGATACCCCCAGCATGGAGTACACAGGTAGTGGATTAACGTGGACATGATTGAAGAGCAGTGCTTCAGGAGGTTGAGACCCTCATGTCAGATCATTGCTGCCATTTCCAGTCCCCTAGAAGAAGAGTGCCTGCCAAGTGGATGAGGTGGGCACATATTGCTAGTGGTGGTCAAAGTCATCCCAGCTCTGAATTTCTTCACCTCTGGCTCCTTCCAAGGATCTTCTGGTGACATCTATAAAATCTCACAATTTGCTGTGCACAGGTGATGGACGTCATGTTTGTCAGGGCCACCACTACGTCCACTTCACTACTGATGAGGCCAGTCAGAATGAGAGAACTCTCGGATATACTGCTCTGTCTGGATTCCCACAGGTACAGGGAGTCATAGACTTCACGCATGTAGCAATCTAGGCACCCTCAGATCAACCAGCAGTATTCATCAATTGAAAGGGATTCTATTGGAGCAATGTTGTACAGGTATGTAACAACCAAAAGATTATCATGTATGTATGTGCATTGATGCCAATAATGCCTCAATTCTGCATCAGTCAAGTCTCCCACAGATATTAGCACCTCCAAGCAGTCAGCAGTTGGCTCCTTGGAAACAAGGGCTACCCTCTACGGATGTGGCAGGTGATACCTATGAGGAGTTCTGTCACTGACACACAGGAAAGTTAAAAGAGAAGCCACTTGAACACACGAGTAGTCATTGAGCAAGCCATCAGGATTACAGGTGCCTGGAGAGATTTGGGGGTGCCCTTCAATATACACCAGCAAGGATGGCCAGAATGATACTGGTGTGCTGTGCACAACATAGCACAGCAGTGAGGACTGGAGCTGCAGAAGGAGGAGGGTGATGACCGCTCTGCATCTTCTGATGAGGAGGAGGAGGAGGAGGAGGAGGAGGAGGAGAAGGAACAGGGGCCTGATGTTGTCAGGATACCTGAAGCCGCTCCATTAGCTACCATGGATGCCTGGGGGTACAGAATCATTCAGGCACCCTTCAGTTAATCTGAGGCAGTACAGACATCTGTCACACCACTGTGACCCCACCACCAGCACAAAGCATTTCCACAGTGTCAACAATCCATCCCTCTCACTGACACCCATCTTCTACTCTTGTCGTACCATTTTTCAGACAGAAGGCCACTTGGCAGGCAAAAGGCAATGATGGGGAGGACGGGATAATGGAGCTTTGAAAGAAAGTTTATGCTACATAATCATTGAATATAATATTAACAATTTAACATAGCATTAAACACCCAAGTGATTACCCTTGTGGAACTACAAGTTCTTTCTCTTCCTTTTCCTATTACTCCTACCTTGTGCTTCTGCTGTGGCTTTAACCGAGCTAAAGGTGGGCTGGGTTTTGGAGCTGGTGAGGACCCCACCAAATAATGCCACAACTGCACCTAAACAGTTCAGGACAGAGGGCAGCATGTGGGGCTCTGAATGGGGAGGGGGTGAGGGTGCAAGTGGGGAGAAATGGGAGTACTTTGAGCACAGCCCCACTTCCATGTCGCTTTTTTCCATCCTTCCTCTCATGGCCCCCTGCACTTCCCTGCTAGACAAGAGGTGAAGAGCACTTTGCTGTACTGCATGAAGTGATGAACAGCCAAGACCAGGCTTTCCTCCATTCTGCTTAAGGTGGCAGACTGAGTGTGCAGGCCATTGATTAGGGCCAGCATGCGCTCGGTTGCCTGCCAGTTCTGATGCTCCATGCAGGTGGCCACTCCTTCCATGGAGGTAGACATCAGCGCAAAACCCTGAGACATCATGGCACTCATGATGGAAACAGACACCTCGGAGGGAATTTTATGCAGTCCTCCATAGCGGATTTGGTGGCGTGCGGGGAGATATAATTAGGTGGGAGGTGTTAGGCAGAAAGAAAGAAGTTAGAGTATGAGAGGAAGCTAGCTAGAAATGTAAAAATGGATAGCAAGAGTTTCAACAGGTATTTAAAAAGGAAAAGAGTAAGTAAAGTGAATGTTGGTTCTCTAGAGAGTGAAAATGGGAGTTAATAGTAGATATTAAGGAAATGGCGGATGAAATGAACAAATATTTTGCTTCTGTCTTCACTATAGAGGTTACAAAAACATTCCAGGAATAGCTGTAAATCAGGAGGTGGAAGGAAGGGAGAAACTTGGTGAAATTACAATCACCAGGGAAGCGGTACTGACCAAACTGATGGAGCTGCAGGCTGACAAGTCCCTGGGTCCTGTTGGGCTTCATCCTGAGGTCTTAAAAGAGGTGGCTAATGAGGTGTTAGATGCGTTGGTGTTCATTTTTCAAAATTCACTAGATTCTGGAAAGGCTCCATCAGACTGGAAAATAGAAAGTATAACCCCTCGATTCAAGAAGAGGGGGAGGCAGAAAACAGGTAACTATAGGCCAGTGAGCTTGACATCTGTCATGGAGAAGGTTTTTGAATCGATCATTAAGGAGGCTACAGCTGGACACTTGGAAAAACTCAAGGTAATCGGGAACAGTCAGCAAGGCTTTGTGAAAGGGAGATCATGTTTAACCAATTTATTGGAGTTCTTTGAAGGAGTAATATGCACCGTGGATAAAGGGATGCTTGTTGACATACTGTACTTAGATTTCCAGAAGGCATTTGACAAGATGCCACCCACCTGAAACAGAGCAGAGGCAGTCGGGAGCAGGGAGCACCATAAATACAGCCCAGGGATTAGAGTGCGGCCTTTCCTACCTGGAGCGGAACAGAGGCTGTTGCCCAGAGCTATTTCAGCTGCTGGAGAAACTGTGTGAAAAAACAACTGTGACTTCACAGGAAACTAGTAAGTTGATTGGCCAGTAAGTGTTTTGTGTAAGGGATAGTGTATGAATAGCTAGCTTAGGACACCAGAGTTAGGGTAGATCTCTAAAAAGAACTAACACTTGAAAATAAAATAAATAAAACATAAAATAAAATGAAGAAAAGATAACATTATTAAAATAAATACCTAAAACACATATCTGTGTAAATAAGAAAAGTATAACTTTAGTTGTAGGTGGTACTAGCATTTAATAAGCCCAGTAAATTCTACTATGCATAGGAATTCTTCGAAGTTAATTAAGAAAGTAATTAAAGTAAATTAACTAATAGCATAAGTAACAGTGGCAGGACAGGTGTTATGTTGCAGCTGTGGTATGTGGGAGCTTTTGGATGCCAAGGCAATCCAGGACAAACATGTCTGCAGGAAGTGTAAGCAGCTGGAGGAATTCCGGATCAAGATTATTGATCTGGAAGCCAAAATGCAAACACTGGGGGGTGGGGGGTGGGGGGGAGAAATACCTGGACACTTTGTTCTGGAAGGCAGTCACACCTCGTTGAACAGGGTCATCTGTTTTGGTCAGCAGTGGGGGACAGGAGGAAGTGACCGTGAATGAGGCAGGGACCGAGCAGACCGTAGTGGAGGAACCTCAAACTTTGCAATTGTCAAACAGATTGGTGGTGCTCTCAACCTGTGTGGACGAAAGCAAGGTCTGCAAGGTGAATGAGCAGACTGGCCATGGCACTGTGGTACAGGAAGCCATTCAAGTGGGGGGAGTAAAAAGGAATGTAGTGGTAGTAGTGGATAGTATAGTGAGGGGGATTGACACTGTTCTGTGCAGCCAAGAGCATGAGTCCAGAAGGCTGTGTTGCCTACCTGGTGCCAGGGTTTGGGACATCTGCTCAGGGCTGGACAGGAATTTGGAGTGGAAGGGGGAAGATCCTGTTGTCATTGTCCATGTAGGTACCAACGACATAGGTAGGACCAGGAATGAGGTTCTGTTTAGACAGTATGAGGAGCTAGGCACCAAATTGAAGAGCAGAACCTCAAGGGTAATAATCTCTGGATTATTACCTGAGCCACGTACCAATGAAATGAATGCGTGGCTCAAAAGCTGTGGGAAAAGTAGGTTTGGGTTCATGGGACACTGGAACTACTGGGGAAAGTGGGGGCTGTACTGTTGGGATGGTCTGCACCTGAACCATGCTGGGACCAGTGTTCTAGCAAACCATATAACTAGGGAAGTAGAGAGGGCTTTAAACTAAACAAGGTGGGGGGGGGGGGGGGTGGTAAGGGATCAAGCTTGAGTAGATGTAGCAAATCAAGGGGTAGAGTCAAAGCAGGAGTATAGTAGAATAGTAATATGGGAAATGAAGGTCAGAGAATGGCAGGAAGGGACAGAGAGAAAAAACCTAAGAACACACCAAAAGTCATGACTAGATGTTACAAACATAAGAAAAAGACAAAACTAAAGGCTCTGTATCTGAATGCACGTAGCATTCATAACAAAGTAGATGAACTGATAGCGCACATTGAAGTAAATAAATATGATCTGATAGCCATTACGGAAACATGACTGCACAATGACAAGGATTGGATCCTGAATATTGAGGGGTATGTGGCATTCAAGAAGAATAGGAACCTAGGTAAAGGTGGAGGGGTAGCACTGTTAATCAAAGATGGCATTGGTGCAATAGTTAGAGATGACCTTGTTTCAGGACATCAGGATGTAGAATCAGTTTAGGTGGAGATGACAAATAGTAGGGGAAAGAAGTCGCTAGCAGTAGTGGTCTACAGGCCCGCGAACAGTAATCATAATGTAGGACGAAGTATACAAGAAGAAATATTGGGTGCTTGTGATAAAGGGATGGCAATAATCATGGGTGATTTTAATCTGCATATAAACTGAAAAAATCAGATTGGCATTAGTAGCCTGGATGAGGAGTTCATAGAATGCTTTTGAGATAGTTTCTTAGAGCAACATGTTCTGGAACAAACCAGAGAGCAGGTTATATAGACTTGGTACTGTGTAATGTGGATTATTTGGATGGATTATTTAATGACCTCAGAGTAAAGGCATCTCTAGGTAACAATGACCACAATATGATTGAATTTTACATCCAGTTTGAAAGAGAGAAGAGTGGGTCCAAGACTAGTATTTTAAAGTTGAATAAGGGCAACTATGTGGGCATGAAAACTGAGCTAGCTGAAGTGAACTGTGTTACTAGGCTTGGAGACAGATCAATAGAGAAGCAGTGGCAGACATTTAAGGGGATATTACAGAATACTCAGAATAAGTATATTCCTGCTATAAAGAAAAATTCTAAGGGGAGGACCCACATCCGTGGTTAACCAAAGAAGTTAAGGAAAGCACCAAACTTAAGGAAAAGGCATATAATTGCGTAAAGATGAGTGGCAGTTCAGATGATTGGTCAGAATATAAAGAATGGCAGAGAATGAGTAATAGGTTAATGAGGAGAAAGAAATTAGAGTGAAAGGAAGCTAGCTAGAAATGTAAAAACAGATAGCAAGAGTTTCTACAGGTATTTAAAAAGAAAAGAATAAGTTAAGTGAGTGTTGGTCCTCTAGAGAATGGGGAGCTAATAGTAGATAATAAGGAAATGGCAGAATGAAATAACAAATATTTTGCTTCTGTCTTCACTATAGAGGATACAAAGAACATTCCAGTAATAGCTGTAAACCAGGAGGTGGAAGGAAGAGAGGAGCTTGGTGAAATTACAATCACCAGGGAAGCGGTACTGATCAAACTGATGGAGCTGCAGGCTGACAAGTCCCCAAGCCCTGATGGAGTTCATCCTAGGGTCTTAAAAGAGGTGGCTAATGAGGTAGTGGATGCATTGGTGTTAAATTTTCAATATTCGCTAGATTCTGGAAAGGTTCCATCAGATTGGAAAGTAGAAAATATAACCCCTCTGTTCAAGAAGTGGGGGGAGTCAGAAAACAGGTAACTATAAGCCAGTTAGCTTGATGTCTGTAGTGGGGACGGTGTTAGATTCGATCAATAAGGAGCTGAGCACTTAGAAAAACTTAAGGTAATCGGGAATGTGCAGCATGGTTTTGTGAAAGGGAAATCATGTTTAACCAATTTATTGGAGCTCTTTGAAGGAGTGACGTCTGCTGTGAATAAAGGGAAGCCCGTTGATATAATGTACTTGGATTTCCAGAAGGCAGTTAACAAGGTGCCACATAAAAGGTTATTGCGCAAAGTAGGAGCTCATGGTGTAGTGGGTAACATATTTGCATGGATAGAAGATTGGTTGACTGGCTGGCAGAAAACAGAGAGTATGCATAAATGGGTCCTTTTCTGAATGGCAGGATGTGACGAGTGGAGTCCCACCGGGGTCTGTGCTGGGCCCTCAACTTTTTACAATTTATATCAATGACTTAGATGAGGGGAGCGATGGCATGGTAGCTAATTTTGCAGATGTCACAAAGATAGGTAGGAAATTATGTTGTGATGAGGACATAAGGAGGTTGCAGACCGATATAGATAAGTTGAGTGACTGGGCAAAAATTTGGAAGATGGTGTATAATGTGGGAAAATATGAAGTTGTTCACCTTGGCAGGAAGAATAAAAAAGCAGAGTATTACTTAAACAGAGAACGAATGCAGAGCTCCGAGGTGCAGAGGGATCTCGATGTTATAGTGCATGAGTCACAAAAAGATTGTATACAAGTACAGCAAGTAATAAAGAAGGCTAATGGAATACTATCCTTTATTACAAGAGGAATTGAAAATAAAAGTAAGAATGTTATGCTTCAGTTTTACAGGACATTGGTGAGACCACATCTCGAATACTATGTGCAGTTTTAGTCTCCTTATTTAAGGAAGGATGTGAATGCATTGGTGGTGGTTCAGAGGAGGTTTACTAGATTCATACCTGGAATGAGTAGGTTGATTTATGAGGAAAGGTTGGACAGACTGGGCTTGTTTTCACTGGTGTTTAGAAGAGTGAGGGGAGACTTGATTGAAGTATATAAGATCCTGAACGGTCTTGACAGGTGGATGTGGAAAGGATGTTCCCTATTGTGGATGAGTCCAGAACTAGGGGGCACTGTTTTAAAATTAGGAGTCGCCCTTTTAGGACAGAGATGAGGAGAAATTTTTTCTCTCAGAGGGTTGTGCAACTTTGGAACTCTCTGCCTCAGAAGGTGGTGGAGGCTGGGTCATTGAATAATTTCAAGGCGGGGATAGATAGATTCTTGTTAGGCAAAGGAATTAGAGGTTATCGGGGGTAGTTGGGAGTGTGGAATTCGAGACACAAACAGATCAGCCATGATCTTATTGAATGGAGGAGCAGGCTAGAGGGGCCAAATGACCTACTTCTGCTCCTAATTCGTATGTTCGTATGTTCATTAGTTTTGTCGGATTCCTGACGGCTGGATATTTTAGAGGAATTAAGTCATCAGTGGGTTTGCGGTGTTCCAGGGTTCCCCCCAGCACAATGGTGGATTGCAGCTTTGCATTTGTTTACATGCAATGAATACTCATTACCCTACGCATAGTTAGGATTTAGTCCTACCGGCTAGATTAACTAAACAGCGAGCAATATTCCCATGCCAGCCAGTTCACGAATGTTTCAACGTGGTGTGCAACAGTCGGATTTTTGCAGTTGAGTCTCAGGACTGTGCTCCTCATCCCTTTCACTCAGCCACTAAATTAACACCAGCATTGGAATGGATGTTTACCTCCAGGCTCAACACCAGCAAGGCTGAATCATCTCGGGAGATGGCGGCGACAGCATGGGTGGGGGCTACATGGAGGAGCAGGGCAGGGTAGTCATGGAGAGAAAGGTGGGGTTGATTGGGTACATCGAGGAGTAGGGCAGGCTGGAGTGGAGCATCCACATTGTTGAATGGTTGATGTTGATGGTGAAGATGCCTTTTGTCAGCTGCGGGGATGGTGGGTGGATTAGATTAATACTGTGAAGATATTTGGCAAGGGTCAAAAGGGAAGAATGAGTGCTGTCGATGTCAGGGAGCTGTGGGATAAATTGAGGGTACTGGCTAACAGAGGGAACAGTCACAGTCAATGGGGCAAATGGATTCTGTAGGGGGGGGAAGGTCAAGACTTGTGGGTGGGTATTCAGTAGCTTCATTTGGAGTGGAACGGACTCGGCAACAATGATCAGGTCAATGTGAGGAGGGTCAAGGATAAGAGTTAGCGTGTCGATAGTAATGGGAGAAGGAACAGGGGGAGGGATGGCATGAATATTTTGATGATTACACTGTGCATGGTAACGGAGAGAATGGTAACGGTAACATTGGGTGGGTCAAGGGTGATGGGTTCAAGCTGGAAGGTTGCAGGAGGAGGTTGGAAGGTGGGGAGACTGGCCCTGAATTTCAAGCGCACCATCTTCTCCAATGATAATGGAAACCACATGGACACTCAAGGAGAGTGGGAGGCAAACGATTGTGGGTGTGTCTTCTACCTGGCTGCAATTTGAAGGCAGATATAAGAGAGCTGTTCATTGCCTCGATGTTTTAGCTCACTATCAACAGAAGGCTAAATCTCCACACTCTGCTTACTTATTGTTTAGAAAATCTGCAGCAACACAGGTCTCCTACACCCACTTTATCTAGTACCACGGGAAAAAGAACAAAGAAAAAGACTAAGTAGGGCTCTTTTCCTTCAACTCATGATGCCTGAGTGCCAGCAACATGCAGAACAGGAAGGTGAGGATGCTCCTAATGATAACATCCAGGAATGCCCTTATCGAAGATGGGCACTGGCACGTTATCACATTCTCAGGACAAGGTCAAATTACCTTCAAATGTCAGAGAGGCAATGCCAGAGACGCCTAAGGATGTCATGTGAAATGGTCACAGACATTTGTAGGATCGTGCCACCTGTTAGTTTTGACCTACCCCGTACAGAATCTATTTGTTCCCATTGACTGTGACTGTTCCGTCTGTTAGCCAGTACCCTCAATTTGCTCCACAGCCCCCAATGTTAACAGCACGCATTCCTCCCTTTAGACCCTTGCCAAATATCTTCACACAGTACTGACCTAATCCACCCCCGCAGACGACAAAATGCATCTTCACCATCAACAGCAACCATTCAACAACCTGGATGCTCCACTCCACCCTTCCCTGCTCCTCCATGTACGTGATCGCCCCACTCTTCCCTCCCCGACTACCCTCCCCTGCTCCTCCATGCAACAGATCAACCCCACCCTTCCCTCCTCGACAACCCTCCCCTGTTCCTCCATGTAGCCCCTGCCCATGCTGTCGCCACTATCCCCTGAGATGATTCACCCTTGTAGGTGCCGAGCCTGGAGGCAAACATCCATTCCAATGTTGACGTTAGTTTAGCGGATGAATCAAAGTGAGAAGTGCACAATCCTGAGATGCAACTGCACAAATCCGACTGTTGCACACCACATTGAAATATTCATGAATCAAGTAGCATGGGATTATCGCTCGCCGTTCAGTTAATCTGTCAGGTAGGACTAAATTGTAACTATGTGTAGGGTAATGGGTATTCATGTTATTTAAATGAATGCAAAGCTGCAATTCATCACCATGCTGGGGGAACCCCGGAATGCCTCAAACACGCCGCTGACTTAATTCCTCTAAAATATCCTTCTGTCAGAAATCCAAAAAAAAATCCAGCCTAATTATATCATCCCACACGCCACCAAATCTGTCGCAGCAGACAGCATAAAACTGCACTCCACCCCCCCCCCCCCCCGTTGCCCTCTTCACAACTTACTCTCCTAGCTATCTTTATGTCATCAGCAAATTTAGCAACCATACATTCTGTCCTTTCATCTGTTATTGATATAGATTGTAAATAGTTGAGGCTCCAGTACTGATCCTTGTGGCATTCCAGTAGTTACAGCTTGTCAACCTGAAACTGATCCATTTATCCCTACGTCTGCTTCCTGTTACCTAACCAATCCTCTATCCATGCTAATATGTTACCACCTACATTGTGAGCTCTTATTTTGTGTAGTAACCTTTGACATGGCACATTATCAAATGCTTTTGGAAATCCAAGTACACCACATCTACAGGTTCCCCTTTATTCACTTTGTTTCTTACTTCCTCAAAGAACTCTAATAAATTAGTCAAACGCGATTTCCCCTTCACAAAACCATGTTGACTCTGCCTAATTGCATTAAGATTTTCTAAGTGCCCTGCAAAAACCTCCTTAATAATAGATTCTAGCATTTTCCCTATGACAGATGTTAGGCTAACTGGCCTGTAGTTTCCTGCTTTCTATCTCCCTCCTTTTTTAAATAGAGGAGTTACATTCTCTATTTTCCAATCTGATGGGACCTTTCCAGAATCAAGGGTAGTTTGTAAAATTACAACTAATGCATCCACAATCTCAGCAGCCAGTTCTTTTAAGACCCTAGGATGAGGCCATCAGGTTCTGGGGACTTGTCAGCATTTAGCTCTAATAGTTTTTTCAGTACCTTTTCCCTGGTGATTGTAACTGTTTTCAGTTCCTCCCTCCCTTCCACCTCATGATTTACAGCTATTTCTGAGATGTTATTTGTGTCTTCTACAGTGAAGACCATCAAGAAAACATGCTATGCCAAATGAGGAATTTTAATTCATCGGTTGGAAACTTATATTAAACTTAAATAAGGAGGAAAGCTGGAATATTACAGCCGACTTTTACAAAGACTTTGCCACAGCTAAAAATAGCTGCCACCATTTGCATTTGAAAACCTTGCACATTCCAAGGCATCAAGAGTGGGGACACATACCTGATTATCCTATACCCAAAACAATGGCTTGCCCTCTTGATTGAGCTACCTGAGATTGCTTTCATTAGCAAGCCATCCTGGGACATTAACATTGAAAGGGCGAACCCCTCCATGGGTGAGCATTGACCATAAGGCTTGAGAGACTGAAATTCCTAAACTTGAATCTCATTAGAAGGTATCAGAGAATACACTGAGACGGTCATGTGACTGTCTGTCCATCTCAGTGAAAGCTGGAAGTTTCCCTTGGACAAACAGACAAGCCAGTGACTCATTATGTGCAGAAGTCAGAAAGGCTGTGTGTGTCTCTCTCTCTCTCCCCAGAAGACCTGGTGGGGTGTGTGAAGCCTAGCTGCCAGCTGCTTGATCCAAGACAATCAACTGTCTCCAAGGGCAACTACCAATGCAGAACTTCAGGACCACAAATTCAACCCGAAGACCACTAAAGTCACCAGACAACACAGACTGTGTATTATTTTTATTTGTTCTGGACTCCAATCCAACACAAATCTATTCCTCTACACTCTAATCTATTTGTGTGTGTGTGATTCTAGTGTTTGTGCGTGAAAGTGTAGTGTCATTTTGTTATTTTAGTTAGATAAGGTTTAGACTTTTAAGTATAATAAATTTACCTCTTGTTTAAGCTCAAGAAAACCTATGCAATTGGTCCTTTTATGATCACAAAAAAGGTAAAAGGTAAAACACTCACTGAAGTGGTAAGCACATCCACTGTTTAAAAAGGAATAAACCCTCTTGCAGTCAAATAAGAGGAAGGACAAGAGGGGAGCCTTGTGAGCCCTCCTCACCTGATCGTAACAAGACA
This sequence comes from Heterodontus francisci, assembly GCF_036365525.1. Lineage (NCBI taxonomy): Eukaryota > Metazoa > Chordata > Chondrichthyes > Heterodontiformes > Heterodontidae > Heterodontus > Heterodontus francisci. The sequence continues at coordinate 112,529,024 of NC_090377.1, forward strand.
GACACAAAATATCTGTTCAACTCTTGCACCATTTCCTTATTTCCCATTATTCCCCAGCCTCTCCCTCTAAGGGGCCAACGCTCACTTTAGTTATTCTAATCCTTTTTAAATAGTAGAAACTCTTACTATCTATTTTATATTTCTAGCTAGCTTTCTCTCATACTCAAATTTTTCCCTCCTTATTTTTTTTAGTCATTCTTTGCTGGTTTTTAAATTCTGTCCAATCTTCTGATCTACCATTAATCTTCACAGAATTGTAGACTTTTTCTTTCAATTTGATACTACCTTTAACTTCCTGAGTTAGCCATGGATGGTGCATCCCTCTCTTAGAGTCTTTCTTTCTCACTGGAATGTATCTTGGCTGAGTATTATGAAATATGTCCTTAAATGTCTGCCACTGCATCTCTACTGTCCTACCCTTTAACCTAATTTCCCAGTTCACTTTAGCCAGCTCTGTCTTCATACCTTTATAATTGCCTTTCTTTAAATTTAAAACACTAGTCTTAAACTCTTCTCACCCTCAAACTGAATGTGAAATTTAATCATGTTATGATAACTGCCACCTATAGGCTCCTTCATTTTGAGGTCATTAATTAATCCTGTCTCATTGCACATTCCTCCGCAGGGGTCAGGGTGGCAATTACTGAAGGGCTACCCACCGCCCACCCATGCATCATTCTCTGCCTCTCCCTGATGTTCTCTGCTATCTTCTCCTACAAGCAGAAGTTCTAAGTGTGAGAAATGGAATAATTTGAGAGGATGAAAGGACACATTTCTGGAGGGTCACTGTGAGGAATGGCAATAAGATGAAGGTGAATGTCAGTGGTGACTGGTCAGATGGGTTTGTGGCAAGTTGCCTCAAGAGAGAGGAATATTTTGACCTCACTTCAACAGTTAGGTGTAGGTTGTCATCATGCCCACCTGCTATAATTGGTCAGAAACCTGGAAGTGGGATGCCGATGTTGTGGTTCTGTTGAAGTGCCACTGAAATGTCTGCCACTGCATCTCTACTGTCCTATCCTTTAACCTAATTTCCCAGTTCACTTTATCCAGCTCTGTCTTCATACCTTTGTAATTGCCTTTCTTTAAATTTAAAACACTAGTCTTAGACCAACTCTTCTCACCCTCAAACGGAATGCAAAATTTAATCATGTTATGACCTGCTGTAGGCCTCACCCACTGCGAGTGGATTTCACCATTAAAATTCAGTCCTTTGTCTCCAGATCATGAGTCCAGACCTCTGGATTACTAGTCCAGTAACACAACCACTATGCTACTGTTCCCCTCACTATTCTCCCCTCTCCCCCTCCACACATATTGCTATATTAATCATAGTGGTTTCATTGGACTTTGTTTATTTTATAACATTAGTGATGCCCTGGGGCACTTGCTAAAATGATTTGATGTTTTTGTTGGGTGACACTGGGGAACTCAATGTCAAGCCTACTGGTTTCAATAAAAAAAAAAGCCCTATCCTGTGGAATTCCCTCCATAAACCCCTCTGCCTCTCCACCTTCCTCAACTCTTTTAAAGAACCTCCTTCTAACTCACAAAGTCCAGTTCGAAGGAGTCCTGCTTCAACAGAGTGCTTAAGTCAGGAATTTGGTGAGTGAGGGAAGAGGTGCTGTTCTAGCCTTTTACAGAACAAGGAGTGGTCTGAGAGAAGGAGTAATACACAGCGAGACCTGAGAGCTGAAGTCCAGAGCATTAATTAGGGGAGCATGTAGGTGATTGGTTGGTGAGTTTTAAGGTTTCTTTTATTTTCTGTAAACTGGGGCAATAGTTTGAACTAGTACCAGGGAGATATAAGTACTATATTAAAATTATAGCTTAACTAGTTAAACTATTTAATGTAATTACAAATTATCAATGAGGGATATTTCTCAACTTGAAACACTAATTAGTTAAACAAAATACAATAAAGATGGCAGGGCAGGTGATGTGTTGCAGCTGCAGCATGTGGAAGCTGGTGGACACTAGTGTGATCCACTGCAAACACATCTGCAGTAAGTGTCTGCAACTTGAGGAACTTCGGCTCAGAGGTCATGAGCTGTAATCCGAGATTCAGACACTGGATGCATCAGGGAGGGGCAAGTTACCTGGACATTGTGTTCTAAGAGGCAGTCACACCCCTTAGGGTAGGCACTTCAGATTTGGCCCATGGTCAGGGACAGGAGTGTGTGACTATGAGTGAGATAAGTATGGGGAGCCAGAAGATAGCACTGGAGGAATGTCAGCCCTTGCACGTGTCCAACAGGCTCAAGGTTCTTGCGGCCTGTGCAGACAAGAGCAGGGACTGCAGGGAGGATGAGCAAACTGACCACAGCACCATGAGACAAGGGGCCATTCAAGTGGGGGGAGCAAAAAAGAATATGGTTGTAGTAGGGGACAGTATAGTTAGAGGGATAGATACTGTTCTCTGCAGCCTGGAGAGTGAGTCCTGAAGGCTGTGTTGCAAGGGTTAAGGACATCTCCTTGGGGCTGGAGAGGAACTTGGACTGGGAGGGGAAGAAGCCAGTTGTTGTGGCCCACGTAGGCACCAATAACATAGGTAGGACTAAGAAAGGGGATCTACTAAGGAAGTATGAGCGGCTAGGGGATAAATCAAAAAGCAGATTTGCAAAGGTACTACTCTTTGGATTACTACCTGAGCCATGAGCAAATTGGCATAGGGTAAATAAGATCAGAGAGTTGGCTCAAAGATTGGTTTGGGAGGAATGGGTTTTGATTCACGGGGCACTGGCACCAGTGGGTAAAGAGGGAGCTGTACCATTGGGATCAGCTTCACCTGAACCACACTGGGACTAGTGTCCCGACAAATCATATAACTAGGGAGACAGAAAGCAGGAAATTAAAAATCAGAGAGAGACAGCCAGGAGAGAGGCGTCCTTGTTCCAGCTTCAGTTGCAAAACTTCCTTCTGTTCCTTTCTGTGTGGCACAATTCAAAAAAACCCAGATTGCCCAGCAGGTTAGTCATGTGACTAGCTCCTTATTTGTAACAGTCTTTCCTGTGAGGTTTGTGGATTGTATTATCTCAGCATGCCTTGGAATGTGCTTTCTTACACCTTCAATGTCTGGTGATCAAAATCCATTTGGGTTAATTGGAGCAGGGAATAGTCCTTTGTCTCCACAAGCAATGTCTCTTAGTATGCAAATGTCCTTGCAGTCCAGTGTCTGGTGATCTTCAAACAAGTCATTTCTTCACTCCAGCAACAGTTTAAAATCAATGTTCATTTGACAAAATTAATATGCCTCATTCTTGTAAGGTGGGGGTCTGCATAACAATTAGCATGTTTTATATTAATTTATTGGTTCTGTTTATTTCCAATAAAGTTAACCTGTTTCTTTGTTAAACTCAAGAAAACCTGTCGGATTGGTTCTCGTTATGATCATAGCAAGTAAGTAAACAAACAGTTACTGAATTGGCCAGTCCATCCACTTTAAGAAAGAATTAAACCTGTTGTGGTCAAACAAGGAGAGGGAAAAGAGGGAAGCCCTTCGACCCTTCCTCAATTGACCATAACAGAGATCTGGGGGCTCGTCTGGGATCAAACCCAAAGCCAAATGGGAAATTGGAAGCAGGAATCTAAATTGATCCCTCGCAAAATTTAAAAACTTCAATACAGGTTTTCTTGTGGTTTTCAGTGCTAGAGTACTAAAATGTCCACATTCGAGGCCAGTACCTTCCTAGAACAGAGTGAAATAACTTGGACCAGGTTAAAAGCCCAATATGTTGAAGGGTTGAGGAATGTAGCTGGGCAGTTAGAGATTACTATCCGTCTAAAAGCTAGGAAGCCCGAAATCCTAAAACATGTCGCCTACCATTTTAAAATTGACACTGAAGAACCAGAGACAGGCATAGAATCTGAAACAGACAAAGTGACATTAGCTAAGGTACAAAACTGAACTGGACCAGCCACATAAACGCTGTGGCTGCAAGAGCAAGTCAGAGGCTGGGAATTCTACGGCAAGTAACTCACTTCCCCAATGCCTGTCCACCATCTACAATGCACAAATCAGGAGTGTGTTGGAGTTCTCTCCACTTGCCTGGATGGGTGCAGCTCCAACAACAGTCAGGAAGCTTGACACCATCCAGGACAAAGCAGCCCGCGTGATTGACACCCCATTGACCACCTTAAACATTCACTCTCTCCACCACAGATGCACAGTGGCAGCAGTGTGTACCATATACAAGATGCACTGCAGCAACTCAACAATGCTCCTTTGAAAGCACCTTCCAAACCCACAACCTCTACCACCGAGAAGGACAAGGGCAGCAGATGCATGGGAACACCAGTACCTGCAAGTTCCCCTCCAAGCCACACACTATCCTGACTTGGAACAATATTGCTGTTACTTCACTGTCGCTGGGTCAAATTCCTGGAACTCCCTTCCTAGCAGCACTGTGGGTGTACCTACAGCCGAAAGACAGCAGCAGTTCAAGAAGGCTGCTCACCACCACCTTCTCAAGGACAATTATGAATGGCCAAGAAATGCTGGCCTGGTCGGCGATGTCCACATCCCATGAACAAAAAAAACTAGAACAGAGGAGACTAGAATTAGAATTCCAGAAGGAGAATGAGCAGAGAGAGCTTCAGGAAAGAGAAAAAGAGAGAGCTTTCCAGAGAGAGAAAGAGGAGAGAGAATTCCAGGAAAGGGAAAAAGAAAAGGAGGACAGGGGAAAAGAAAGAGCTTTCTAAAGGGAGTTAAGGCAGCTCAGACTGAATAGGGGAAGACTCTTTGTACCCAGTCTAGGAACTGGTAGTGAGGGAACTACACCTAGCTCAGGACCGGGTGCTGAACTCTTAAAGTTCTCCTAACTGATACCAAAGTTCAATAAGGGAGATGTGGAACCATTTTTTCTCTCTTTTGAAAAGTTTGCAAAACAGCTGAAGTGGATGGCAGAGAGCTGGATGCTGTTATTGCATAGCAAACTAACAGGAAAAGCCCACGAGGTTTATTCACTGTTGCCTGATGACAGTTCATCAGGCTACGAGATGACTAAAAGTGCTATCCTGGGTGCATATAAGCTAGTACTGGAGGCGTACCGCCAAAAATTCCAAGTCCTCCAAAAGCAGCCTGAGCAAACTGACCTCGAGTTTGAAAGAGTTAAGCAACTCGCTTTCGACTGATGGATACTGGCACTTCAGATAGAGTCCACCTATGAAAACCAGAGAGAAGTGATCCTCCTTGAGGAGTTCAAAAATTCACTTCCCCTTTCCACAGAAACCACGTAGAAGAACAAAAGGTTCCAAGAGCCAGGCAGGCAGTAATCCTGGCTGATGATTATACACTTATTCAAGAGCCCTTTCCCTAAGAGAAACCCTTCCCTAGTCACCTCCAAAAACCTGAAAAGGATAGAAGGTGGGAGGGTGATAAGAGAATGAACTGCCATGAGCGAGAAGGGAGAGCTGGAAACACAGGGGGCCCTCCTCAGGCCAAAAGGGAAGGCACTGAGGACAGGAATGATGCCCAAAAGCCTGTATGTTTCCATTATAACAAGGCAGTTCACCTTCGAGCTGACTGCTGGAGGTGATGGGGAAAATGCATAGGTTTAGTCAGGGTACACCAGACCAGTGCAGGAAAAGGGCCTTGATGGAAAGCACAGTAGACCAGGCTGTGGTTTTAACTGCAGCAGTAAAACCCAGTAAACCTACCACTGAGAGTGCGAGAAAACTTAACAAAATCCCTGAGAGATACCAGGAGTTTGTGTCCAGAGGAAAAGTGACCCCATATCTCTTGAGTGAAGTGAGTAAGCCCATAGTCATACTTATGGATACAGGGCCCGTCTGCTGGGAAAAGGCATGACCTTTCCCCCAGAGTGTGCATTGAATGTGAGAGTGCCAGTAAATAGTATCGGAGGAAAATATATGCCCATACCATTAGAGTGGGTGCACCTGGAGTGTGACCTTGTTTCAGGACCGGTAACCATGGGGATTGTCCCTAGTTTACCTGTGGACGGGGTCGACCTGCTCCTGGGTAATGATCTGGAGAGGGCGAAGGTGATAGTATCTCCAGTGGTTTTAGAGAGTCGGAAAGAGGTCAGAGACAGAGCAGTTACAGGAAAAGATCCCTGGCATTTTGAAATAAAAACAAGAAATGCTGGAAATGCTCAGCAGGTCTGGCAGCATCTGTGAAGAGAGAAGCAGAGTTAACGTTTCAGGTCAGTAAGCTTTTATCAGAACTGAGTAAGGCGCTTGATGGCCGGCACAGACACAATAGGCCGAAGGGCATGTTTCTGTGCTGTATAACTCGATGACTATGACTTTTCCTGACAAAGTGTCTTATGATGCTATGGTGCCATTTGACCCACTTGCATTTATGCCAGGACAGCTAATCCACACAAATGAAGTCACCATTTTACTCGGTGACAATTGGTTTGCAAAGTGCTCTGCAAAGTAAGCTGTTGGCCTGGTGCAGCACAGGAAAAAAAATGTACACAAACCACTGGATGATCTTCACAAAGTTATGAACAACTTTAAATCCAGGGTTGAGTTCATGGATATAGAGAAACTGGAAAAGGAAAGTATTGTAGAAATACACAAGGAAATTCAGTATATGCTTGGAGCACAAGGTGATTGAGCCCAGTCAGAGCAGTTGGAGTTCCCCAGCTGTGCTCGTGCCCAATCACAGGTAAAAACAATTAAACCAGAGCATGCCTATGACAGTGAGACTGATGAGTGTGTGTGCACAGTACCTTTTTAATTTGTCACCTCATAATGAAATGTTCCTGTTGTCACATTTCATTTCGCATGGTGGGGAGTTGTCATGCCAATGTGCTTTAAAAACATAGAAACATAGAAAATAGGAGCAGGAATATGCCATTCGGCCCTTCGAGCCTGCTCGCCATTCATTATGATCATGGCTGATCATCCAACTCAGTAACCTGTTCCCGCTTTCGCCCCATACCCTTTAGACCCAAGAGCTATATCTAACTCCTTGAAAACATACAATGTTTTGGACTCAACTTCTTTCTGTGGTAGCAAATTCTACAGGCTCACCAATGTCTGGGGGAAGAAATGTCTCCTCATCTCAGTCCTGAAAGGTTTACCCCCTGTCCTTAGACTATGACCCCTGGTTCTGGACTCTCCCACCATCGGGAACATCCTTCCTGCATCTATCCTGTCAAGTCCTGTTAGAATTTTATAGGTTTCTGTTAGATCCCCCCTTGCTCTTAGGGCAGCACAGTGGCGCAGTGGTTAGCACCGCAGCCTCACAGCTCCAGTGACCCAGGTTCAGTTCTGGTTACTGCCTGTGCAGAGTTTGCAAGTTCTCCCTGTGACTGTGTGGGTTTCTGCCGGGTGCTCTGGTTTCCTCCCACAGCCAAAGACTTGCAGGTTAATAGGTAAATTGGCCATTATAAATTGCCCCTAGTGTAGGTAGGTGGTAGGAGAATTGTGGGGATGTGGTAGGGAATATGGGATTAATGTAGGATTAGTATGAATGGGTGGTTGATGGTCAGCACTGACTCAGTGGGCTGAAGGGCCTGTTTCAGTGCTGTATCTCTCTATGATTCTTCTGAACTCCAGGAAATTATAATCTTAAACTGACTCAATCTCTCCTCATACATCCCAGGAATTAGTCTGGTAAATCTTCACTGCACTCCCTCTATAGCAAGAACATTCTTCCTCAGATAAGGAGACCAAAACTGCACACAATATTCCAGGTGTGGCCTCACCAAGGCCCTGTATAATTGCAGCAAGACATCCCTGCTCCTGTACTCAAATCCTCTTGCTATGAAGGCCATCATACCATTTGCCTTTTTTTACCACCTATTGCACCTGCATGCTTACCTTCAGCGACTGGTGTACGAGAACACCCAGGTCTCGCTGCATATTCCCCTCTCTCAGTTTATAGCCATTCAGATAATAATCTGCCTTCCTGTTTTTGCTACCAAAGTGGATAACCTCACATTTATCCACATTATACTGCATCTGCCATGCATTAGCCCACTCACTCAACTTGTCCATATCACCTTGAAGCCTCTCTGCATCCTCCTCACAACTCATCCTCCCACCCAGTTTTGTATCATCTGCAAATTTGGAGATATTACATTTAGTTCCCTCATCTAACTCATTAATATATATTGTGAATAGCTGGGGTCCTGGCACTGATCCCTGCGATACCCCACTAGTCACTGCCTGCCATTTGGAAAAAGACCCATTTATCCCTACTCTTTGTTTCCTGTCTGCCAACCAATTTTCTATCCATCGCAATACACTACCCTCAATCCCATGCGCTTTAATTTTACATGCTAATCTCGTATGTGGGACTTTGTCGAAAGCCTTCTGAAAGTCCAAATAAACCACATCCACTGGCTCCCCCTCATCGACTTTACTAGTTACATCCTTGAAGAATTCTAGTAGATTTGTCAAGCATGATTTCCCTTTCGTAAATCCATGCTGACTCTGCCCGATTCTACCACTGTTCTCCAAGTGCTTATGCTATAAAATCGTTGATGATGGACTCTAAAATTTTCCCCACTAACGACGTCAAGCTGACTGGTCTAGAATTCCCTGCTTTCTCTCTACTTCCCTTTTTAAATAGTGGGGTTACATTAGCTACCCTCCAATCTGTAGGAACTGTTCCAGAGTCTATAGAATCTTGGAAGATGACCACCAATGCATCCACTATTTCTAGGGCCACTTCCTTAAGTACTCTGGGATGTAAATTATCAGGCCCTGGGGATTTATCAGCCTTCAATCCCATCCATTTCCCCAACACCATTTCTCTACTAAGACGGATTTCTTTCAGTTCCTCTCTCTCACTAAGCCCTGTGTTCCCCAACATTTCTGGTATGATATTTGTGTCCTCCTTTGTGAAGAAAGAACCAAAGTATGCATTTAGTTGGTCAGCCATTTCTTTATTCCCCATAATAAATTCCCCTGTTTCTGACTGTAAGGGACCTTTTTCTCCTCACATATCTATAGAAACTTTTACAGTCAGTTTTTATGTTCCCCGCAAGCTTGCTCTCGTACTCTATTTTCCCCTTCTTAATCAATCCATTGGTCCTCCTTTGCTGAATTCTAAACTGCTCCCAATTCTCCTTTGTTGAATGACAATTTTCTATGATCCACTGAGTGGAGATCTGAATTTACATTTTTTAAAAAGACATTTAAAAAAGAACAGCTAAAAGGATGACTTTGCTGGCAGCTTAGGATGGCCATCTAATTTTCCACACTGTATCCTACATTGAAGGGTTGTGAGGAGGGAGACAAAATGTCTGCTTGTTTCCCAGCAAGAATCAAGACCCAGGAAGTTTAAGGGAACTACCTATTCTTTTAGTAAGAAGATATACTTCTAACTGCTATATTTGAATCACTGAGTGACTGTCATGTGACAAGCCCCTCCCCATCTGTGGTTTTAAGCTTGTGTTTCTCTGCAGCCAAGAGGAGACGCTTCTGGACTCTGACATGGGCAGACTATAAGTGGGGTGGCGGGGGCGGGGGTCCCTCTCTCTCTCTGTCTCCCTTTCAGCTTATAAGCTTCGAACTCTGCCTACTGACTGACCACCTTTGCATACCCCGGCTCCCAGCAGAAGCCCCATTGGAGGAAATCATCTGCATCATTGTCTGCAAGAGACTCACCTAACCAGGCATCTACCTCTTCAAACTAAAAGCTTCAGCACCACTGAATTCAACTAGAAGCCAGCCGAATCACCAAGCGCCACAGATTGTAGATGACTGTAGATATAATTGTCCAACAGGTTTGAGGTTCTTCCAGCTTGTATGGATGAGAGCGAGGGCTGCGGGGTGGATGAGTTATTAATTCATTATTTAAAACACGACCGGGATGCCAGGGCAGGTGATGTGTTGCTGATGTAGTATGTGGGAGCTCGTGGACACCAATGTGATCCAAGGCAACCACGTCTGCAGAAAGTGTCTCTGGCTCAAGGAGCTTCGGCTCAGAGTAGATGAGCTGGAGACCAAGCTACGGACGCTGCGATGAATCAGGGAGGGGGAAAGTTGCCTGTTACACTTTGTTCCAGAAGGCAGTCACACCCCATAGGATAGGGTCTTGTGGTTTGGTCAGTGGTCAGGGATAGGAGGATGACTGCGAGTAGGGCAGTAAGGGGATCGAGAAAGCAGAAGTGGAGGAGCCTCTGCCCTTGCAATTGTCCAACAGGTTTGAGGTTCTTTCAGCTGTATGGATGAGAGCAAGGGCTGTAGGATGGATAAGTGAACTGACCATGGCACCGTGGAACAGGAAGCCATTCAAGCGGGTGCAGTAAATAGGAATGTAGTGGTAGTAGGAGATAGTATAGTCAGGTGGATAGACAGAGCTCTCTGCAGCCGAGTGCGACTGTCCAGAAGGCTGTTATCTGGCCGGTGCCAGGGTTCAGGACATCTGCTCAGGGCTGGAGAGGAACTTGCAGTGGGAGAGGAAGGATCCAGTTATTGTGGTCCACGTAGGTACCAATGACATCGATAGGACTCTGAAAGAGGTTCTGCATAGGGCAGCTAGGGGCTAAATTAAAAAGCAGAACCTCAATAGGGGCGGCACAGTGGTTAGCACTGCAGCCTCACAGCTCCAACGACCCGGGTTCAATTCTGGGTACTGCCTGTGTGGAGTTTGCAAGTTCTCCCTGTGTCTGCGTGGGTTTTCTCCGGGTGCTCCGGTTTCCTCCCACATGCCAAAGACTTGCAGGCTGATAGGTAAATTGGCCATTATAAATTGCCCCTAGTATAGGTAGGTGGTAGGGAAATATATAGGGACAGGTGGGGATGTGGTAGGAATATGGAATTAGTGTAGGATTAGTATAAATGGGTGTTGATGGTCGGCACAGACTCGGTGGGCCGAAGGGCCTGTTTCAGTGCTGTATCTCTAAACTAAAACTAAACTAAAGGTAATAATCTCTGGATTATTACCTGATCCACGAGCAAATTTGCGAAGAGTAAATAAGATTAGAGAGTTTAATCCATGGCTCAAAGATTCGTGTGGGAGTTTCGATTCATGGGGCACTGGCACCAGTACTGGGGAAAGTGGGAGCTGTACTGTTAGGATGGTCTTCACCTGAACTATGCTGGGACAAGTAAATAGGCCAGTTGAGAATGCTTTAAATTAAATCGTGGGGTCAAGGGATCAAGTAAGCGAAGATGTGATAATATAAAGAGCGAGGAGAAGGCAAGAGAGCAAGATAGCAATAAGAGTAATGATAATGAGAGTGTGGCAGGAAGGGACAGAGTGTAAAAACTTAAGAGTGCACCAGCAGATAAGGCTAGAGGTCATGAACAGAGCTGGGGAGAGTTCTGGTGAAGGGAGAGGTGGAAATCCAAAGAGAAAGTTTGAGGCATCATAACAGAATAGCATTGTGGTTAACAACAAGCAGAATGGGATAGGAAGTGTTACAGAATTTCCATTTTTTGTGTAAAAACCTGGGAATTTATATTTTAAAAACAAAAAAAAAAGGATTTCATGGATGTTGAAACATCTGGAGATAGCTGAACTTGATGGATGCTTTTAAAAGAAAAAAACAAGGGTGAACAAGAGGTTCATGGTTTTGACCAGTAAACAAATACTGGAAACCAGGTGATTTCAAGGAAACCACAAGGGGGTTTTGACCTAACAGCTATCCTTTGATGTGACAAGAGAGAATTTATGACTTAGCATGAGACTTGCTTGGAAAAGTAGTTTCACTTTGACCTGTTAAAAAATGCTGGTTTTTGGACTAAAAGCAGGCAGTTGGAATCTGCACATGGACCTGCCAGGAGATTGGAAGAAAAACCAGACAAGTATTACCTCTCTATAAAGAATCTCTTCTCTGGAAAAGCAAAAGCTTGTATGAAGTGGTACTGTTGCCTCCTGTAATTTTGAAAACATCCTGAATGCTTGCAGAAACCTTTGCATTTTTCGATAAAGGACTTTTGCATTGAATTTGTGTGAGAACTAACACCTCTGTTGCTGCACACCTGATAGAAGACCTATGTGAAGCCTTCTGCCGTTGAATTTCTTGGAATGCCTCCCCAAACAGACTGTTCATCAACCTCACCTGGAAAAATTCCTAGTGACCGCCAACTATTCGACTTTGGGATGCTTCACCAAAAAAGGATGCCCATATCTTTTCAGTAAAAGATTTTTTTAAATTCCTTCTATTTCTTTGTAACAGCTGTAAACAAAAATCCTTTTTTCTCGGTTAACCGGTTTTTGGATATATGTGCGTTTGCATGAGGATTAGGATATAAAAAGATTTGGGGCTTTAATATTTCAATTCACATATATTTACTTCATTAACAGTTAAGACCTGGTTTTATAATGAACAGATAATTTTGTTGTTTGTTAAAGAAACCTGGTTGGAGTGCTTGATTCTGGGGACAAATAGAGTATCTAATTGGCTGTTTCTGTAAGTGGGAAAACTTATTGATATGTTGTGACCTGTGGAGAAGTGGGACTGAATTAACTGTGCACTCCTCCCACCTCGGTCATAACAGAAGGGACAGAGAGTTTAACATAAATTGTACATCAGCAAATAAGGTCATTGCAGGGAATAGAAGTAAAAAAATGAAATTAATGGTTCTTTATCTGAATGTGCGAAACATCTGCAAAAAACATAGATGGCAATTTTTTTTTAGAGATACAGCACTGAAACAGGCCCTTCGGCCCACCGAGTCTGTGCCGACCAACAACCACCCATTTATACTAACCCTACAGTAATCCCATATTCCCTATCACCTCCCTACACTCGGGGCAATTTACAATGGCCAATTTACCTATCACCTGCAAGTCTTTTGGATGAACTAGTGACACAAATAGAAGTAAACAGTTTAGATCTAATCGCCATTACAGAAACATGGTTACAAGGTGATTAAGGTTGGGAAATAAATATTCCAGGGTACACAATATTTGGGAAAAGAGAGACAGAATGGTGAAGGAAGAGGGGTAGCCTTGATAATAAAGGGTGACATAAGGGTGACATTAGTGAGAATGGATCTGGCCTCAGGAGGTCATGAAGTAGAATCAGTATAGGTAGAAATTAGGAATAGCAAGAATCAGAAAACACTGGTGGGAGTAGTTTATAGGCCCCCTAACAGTAGTTGTACAGAGCATTAAACAAGAAATTATTGGAGCTTGTAATAATTTGTGGGGGATTTTAATCTTCATATAGACTGGGATAATGAAATTGGCAAGAATAGTCTAAAAGATGAGTTTGTAGAATGTTTTTGGAACAGTTTCTTGGAGCAATACGTTGCGGAACCGACTAGGAACAAAGCTATCTTAGATCTAGTATTGTGTAATGAAGTAGATTTAGTTAATAACGTCATATAAAAGATCCACTGGGAAATAGTGATCATAATACTATTGAATTCAATGTTAAATTTGAAAGTGGCATACTCCAATCACAAACAAGAATCTTAAACTTAAACAAAGCCAATTACGTAGGTATATGGGGATTACTGGCTAAAGCAAAAGTGGAGTGGCAGAGTGGCTAGCGCCACAGCCTCAAAGCTCCAGCAACCCGGGTTCAGTTCTGGGTACTGCCTGTGCAGAGTTTACCAGTTCTCCCTGTGACTGCGTGGGTTTCTCTGGGTGCTCTGGTTTCCTCCCACATGCCAAAGACTTGTGGGTTGATAGGTAAATTGGCCATTGTAAAAAATTGCCCCTAGTGTAGGTAGGTGGTAGGAGAATTGAGGGAAGGTGGGGATGTGAGAGGGAAAAATGGGATTAATGTAGGATTAGTATAAATGGGTGGTTGATGGTCAGCACGGACTCATTGCGCTGAAGGGCCCGTTTCAGTGCTGTATCTCTCTATGATTCTTAAAAGACTAAAAGGTATGATGGTAAATAAACAGTGGGAAACCTTTAAAGAAACAATTGAAAAATATTCAACAAAAATACATTCCATTGAAAAACAAAAACTCCGCAAGAAGGACTCATCCATGGCTCAATCAGGAAGTTAAGGATAGTATTAGATTAAAATAAGAGGCTTAAAATGTTGCAAAAAAAAGTAGCAAGTCTGAGGATTGGGAATGTTTTAGAATACAGCAAAGGGCCACCAAAAAGTTGATAAAATAGGAGAAAATAGAATGAGAGTAAACTAGCCAGAAATATAAAAACAGATTGTAAGAGCTTTTAAAGGTACATAAAAAGGAAGAGAGTAGCTAAAGTGAATGATCGTCCCTTAGAAGAGGAGACAGGAGAAATTATCATGAGGAATGAGGAAATGGCAGAGGCATTGAATGTAAGAACATAATAGGAGCAGGAAGGATGTTTCCCCTGGCTGGGAAGTCGAGAACCAGGGTACACAGTCTCAGAATAAGGGGCAGCAGTAGGCCATTCAGCTCCTCAAGCCTGCTCTGACATTCAATGAGATCATAGCTGATCTTCTACTTCAACATCATTTTCCTGCACTATCTCCATCTCCCTTGATGTTTTGAATAAATAGAAATCTATCGATCTCGGTCTTGAACATACTCAATGACCGAGTCTTCACAGCCCTCTGGGGCAGAGAATTCCAAAGATTCACCACCCAATGAGTGAAGAAATTCCTCCTCATCTCAGTCCTAAATGGCCTGCCCCTTATTCTGAGACTGTGTCCCCTGGTTCTAGACTTCCCAGCCAGGGGAAACATCCTTCCTGCTTCTACTCTGTCGGGCCCTGTTAGAATTTTGTGTGTTTGAACAAGATCACTCTCATTCTTCAAAACTCCAGAGAATAAAGGCCCAGTTTATTTAATCTTTCCTCGGAGGACAACCCTGCCATCCCAGGAATTAGTTTGGTGAACCTTCATTGCACTCCCTCTACGGCAAGTATATCTTTCCTTAGGTAAGGAGACCTGCACACAATACTCCAGGTGCAGTCTCACCAAGGCTCTATATAATTGCAGTAAGACATCTTTACTCTGTTACAACCAAGGAGTGCCATATCTTTTCTAATTCCACTTCTCCACAGGTCACAACATATATTTAAATGTTTACCCAGTTACCGATAAGGTCAATCATAGAATCTACTCTTTATCCCAGAATAAAATACACCAACCAGGTTTCTTTAATAAACAACAAAATTATCAGTTTATTACAAGACATAACCAGTAACGAAGCAAAGCATTAACACACAGAGTGACATATGAAAGTTCCCTTTTACCTTAGCCCCTCATACACAAACACACACCGGTTAACTGAAAAAAGAGATTTTCATTTTAGAGCTCTGTTACAAAAAAAAAGAGAATACTGTGGCCAAATACTTGATAATTCTTGAAGAAAAAAAGAGACGATATGGAAAGATGTCAGTTGTCCCTTTTTGGTTTGGCGTCCCAAGTATGCATAGACAGCTGACACTAGGATCTTTCTAGAGCAGTTCTTTTCAGGCGACGTTAAAAATAATTTTGGCAGGCTTTCCAGGAGAAATACGACAACAGGGGTTTCCGGCAGGCTTTTCAGGAGAAATGCAGCATCAGTTTCTCCATTTCTTACACTTGATTCTCAGGAAGTGCTCAAAGAGATGGAAGAGGTTGTTGATGGTGACTGCTCTTTTGGCTGGTTTTCTTCAACTGCTTTCAAAACAGTTCACACCCCAACACACTGTCCAAAGTGAAACCAAAACAATATCTCCAGAGTCAAGCCTCCTGACCTCTATAAACCTTGACCTATTACTTCTCTGTAAACATTTCCCCCAAGTCAAAAAGCTCCTGCTGGGTATTTATCTGAAGACAGGTGACTTCCAGTACATGTTGTTTTCAAACAAGACCTCTCAGTGTTCTTTCAATCACCCCAGTGAAAAAAACATCCATGGAATCCTTTTCAGTTTTCCCCAATAAAACAATGTTCATAATTCTAAAATACAAGTCCTCAAAAAAAAACTGAACAAAAAATATAGAAGCACTGTCACAGCAACTCCTATACTCAAATCCTCTCGTAACAAAGGCCAATTAAACAAATATTTTGTGTCTGTTTTCACAGTAGAATACACAAGTTTCATAGCAGAAATAGATGGTAACCTAGGGGCTAGAAAGAGTGAGGAAATTAAGGAAATTAATATCAGCTGAGAAAAAGTATTGGAGAAACTCAAGGGACTAAAATCCAACAAATCCCGGGACCTGATGGCCTACACCCTAGGGTTCTAAAAGAGATAGCTGCAGAGATAGTGGATGTGCTAGCTATGATTTTCCAAAATTCTTTATATTTGGCAACAATCCCATCAGACTGGAAGTTAGCAAATGTTACACCACTTTTCAAGAAAGGAGGGAGAAAGAACTACACCACTTAGCCAAACATCAGTCGTCGGGAAAATGCTGGAATGTTTTATTAAGGAAGTCTTAACAATGCACTTGGAAAAACCACAGAATGATTAGAACAAGTCAACATGGTTTCACTAAACGGAAATATTGTTGGATAAATTTATTAGAGTTTTTTGAGGATCTAATTAGTAGGGGAACCAGTTGATATAGTAGACCTGGATTTCCAAAGGACATTCGATAAGGTGGCACACAAAAGATTAATAAGCAAGATAAGGGCTCATGGAGTTGGGGATAATATATTAGCATGGATAGAGGATTGATTAACGGACAGGAAGCAAAGAAAGAGTTTAAATGGGGCATTTTCAAGTTGGCAGGCAGTGAATAGTGGAGTCCTGCAAGGATCAATGCTGGGGCCTCAGCTATTTACATCTATATTAATGACCTGGATGAAGAGACAGAGAGCAATGTATCTAAGTTTGCTGATGATACAAAGGTAGTTGGAAAGGTAAGCTGTGGGGAGGACACAGAGATGCTGTAGGGATATAGACAGGTTAAGTGAGTGGGCAAAAAGATGGCAGATGGAGTATAACGTAATTTGGTGTAATTGGTGTAAATGTATAACTTGAGTGTAAGAATAGAAAAGCAGTATATTTTTTAAATGGTGTGAAACTTGTAACTGTGGATGTTCAGAGAGACTTGGGTGCGCTTGTACAAGGAACACAGAAAGTTAGCATGCAGGTACAGCAAGCAATTAGGAAGGCATAGAGCATATTAGCCATTATAGTAAGGGGATTAGAGTACAGGAATAAAGAAGGCTTGCTACAATTGTACAGGGTTTTGGTGAGACCACGTCTGGAGTATTTTGTGCCGTTTTGGTCCCCACATTTAAGAAAGGATATACTTGCATTGGAGGCAGTACACCAAAGGTTCACAAAATTGAGCCCTGGGATGAGGGAGTTGTCCTATGATGAGAGGCTGAGTAGGTTGGGCATATACTCTCTGGAGTTTAGAAGAATGAAAGGCGATCTCATAGAAACATACAAGATTCTGAAGGGGTTGGATAGGGTAGACACTGAGAGACTGTTTCCGCTGTTCGGGGAATCTAAAACACAGGGGCACAGCCTCAGGATAAGGGGCCGATCATTTAGAGATGAGGAGAAATTACTTCACTCAAATGGTTGTGAATCTTTGGAATTCCCTACCCCAGAGGGTTGTGGTTGCTCCATTGTTGAATAGATTGAAGGCTGGGATGGACAGATTTTTGGTCTCTCAGGGAATCAAGGGATATGGCGAGCAGGTGGGAAAGTGAAATTTTTTTTATTCATTTCATGGGATGTGGGCATCGCTGGCAATGCCAGCATTTGTTGCCCATTCCTAATTAGAAGCATAGAACCACAGAAATATCACGGCACAGAAGGAGGCCAGTCAGCCCATCATGTCTGCACTGCCGAAAAAACTAGCCGCCCAATCTAATCCCATCTTTCAGCACCTGGTCCATAGCCTTGCAGATTACAGCACTTCAGGTCCAGGTACCTTTTAAAAGAATTGAGGGTTTCTGCCTCCACCACTAGTCCTGGCAATGAATTCCAGACACCCACCACCTTCTGGGTGAAAAGGTTTTTCCTCATGTCCCCTCTAATCTTTCTACCAATCGCCTTAAATCTGTATCCCCTGGTAATTGACCTCTCTGCTAAGGGAAATAGGTCCTTCTTGTCTAGTCTATCTAGGCCACTCATAATTTTGTACACCTCAATTAAGTCTCCCCTCAGCCTACTCTGTTCTAAGGAAAACAACCCTAGCCCATCCAATCTTTACTCATAGCTGCAACTTTAAAGCCCTTGCAACATCCTCTGTACTCTCTTCTGTAATGTGGTGACCAGAACTGTATATAATACTCCAGCTGTGGCCTAACAAGCATTTTATACAGTTCCAGCATTATATCCCTGCTTTTGTTTTCTATACCTTGGCCAATAAAGGAACGCATTCCATATGCCTTCTTCACCACTTTATCTACCTGTCCTGCCACCTTCAGGGACCTGTGGACATGCACTCCAAGATCTCTCACTTCCCATTTATTGTGTATTCCGTTGTTTTGTTTGCCCCTCTCAAGAGCATTACCTCGCACTTTTCTGGATTGAATTCTATTTGCCACTTTTCTGCCCAATCAACCTTTCCTCCCTGGCTTCCTAGAACAACCTCACAACCTAGAACAACCGCAGCCTCACAGCTCCAGGGACCCGGGTTCGATTCTGGGTACTGCTTGTGCGGAGTTTGCAAGTTCTCCCTGTGTCTGCGTGGGTTTCCTCCGGTTTCCTCCCACATGCCAAAGACTTGCAGGTTGATAGGTTAATTGGCCGTTATAAATTGCCCCTAGTATAGGTAGGTAGTAGGGAAATATATAGGGACAGGTGGGGATGTGGTAGGAATATGGGATTAGTGTAGGATTAGTATAAATGGGTGGTTGATGGTCGGCACAGACTCGGTGGGCCGAAGGGCCTGTTTCAGTGCTGTATCTCTAAACTAAACTAAACCTGGGATGCAATTTATCCGGCCCTGGCGATTTATCCACTTTCACGAATGTCAGACACTCTAGTACTTCCTCTCTCATTATGCTTATCGTATCTAATATTTCACACTCCTCCTCTTTCACTACAATTTCTGCATCATCCCTCTCCTTTGTGAAGACAGAGACAAAAAACGCATTATGTACCCTACCCACATCTTCTGCATCCACACATAAATTCCCTTGTACATCTCTGATAGGCCCTACCCTTTCTTTAGTTATCCTCTTGCTCTTAATGTATTGATAAAACATCTTTGGATGTTTCTTGATTTTACGTGCTAATATTTTTTCATGTCCTCTCTTTGCTTTTTTAATTACCTTTTTTACTTCACCCCTGCACTTTCTATACTCCTCTAGGCTTTCTACAGTATTGTTTTTTGTGATCGTCACAAGCTTTCTTTTTCTGCTTTAACTTACCCTGTAAGCTTCTAGACAACCGGAGACTCTAGATTTGGCAGTACCACCCTTTATCTTTGTGGGGACATGACTACACTGTGCCTGGAGAATCTCACTTTTGAATGCCTCCCACTGGTTTGCCACTGATTTTCCTTCAAGTAGCTGTATCCAGTCCACCTTCGCCAAGTAACCTCTCAGTTTCATAAAATTTGCCATCCCCCAATTTGGAACTTTTACTCCAGTTTTATCTTTGTCCTTTTCCATGATAATGCTAAAACTAACTGTATTATGGTCACTATCTCCAAAATGGTCACCCACTGCTACTTCATCCACTTGCCCAGCTTCATTACTGAAGACTAAATCTAGAATTGCGCCCCCTTTCGTTGGGCTTATTATGTGCTGGCTAAAAAAGTCCTCTTGAATGCAGTTCAAGAATTTTGTGCCCTCTGTGCCCTTCACACTGTTTGTATCCCAGTTGATATTAGGGTAATTGAAATCCACAACTATTATTGCCTTATAGTTTTTGCACTCAAAAATTTGCCTATACATTTGTTCTTCTATCTCCCTCTCACTATTTGGGGGCCGATAGTACACTCCTAGTAGAGAGGCTGCCCCTTTTTAATTTCTGAGCTCCACCCATATGGCCCTTAACAACTGAGCAGCTTGCTAGCCCATTTAAAAAAAATTCATTCATGGGATGTGGGCATTGCAGACTAGGCCAGCATTTATTGCCCATCCCTAATTGCTGTTGAGAAAGTAGTGGTGACCTGCCTTCTTGAACCGCTGCAGTCCATGTGGGGCAGGTACACCCACTGTGTTGTTAGGAAGGGAGTTCCAGGGTTTTGACCCAACTACAGTGAAGGAATGGTGAAATAGTTCCAAGTCAGGATGGTGTGTGGCTTGGAGGGGAACTTGCCATGCATTTGCTGCCCTTGTCCTCCTAGGTGGTAGAGGTCACGGGTTTGGAAGGTGCTGTCTAAGGAACCTTCATGCATTGCTGCAGTGCCAACTTGTAGATGGTACACACTGCTGCCGCTGAGCGTTGGTGGTGGAGGGAGTGAATGTTGAAGGTGGTGGATGGGGTGCCAATCAAGCGGGCTGTTTTGTCCTGGAAGGTGACCAGCTTCTTGAGTGTTGTTGTAGCTGCACCCATCCAGGCAAGTGGAAAGTATTCCATCACACTCCTGACTTGTGCCTTGTAGATGGTGGACAGGCTTTAGGGAGTCAGGAGGTGAGTTACTCGCTGCAGGATTCTGAGCCTCTGACCTACTCTTATAGCAACGGTATTTATATGGCTCCTCCGATTAAGATGGTAATGCCATTGAATGTCATGGGAGATGGTGAGATTCTCTCTTGTTGGAGATGGTCATTGCCTGACACTTGTGTGGCATGAATGTTACTTGCCACATCAGCCCAAGCCTGGATATTGTCCAGGTCTTGCTGCATTTCTACATGGACTGCTTCAGTATCTGAGGAGTCGTGAATGGTGTTGAACATTGTGCAAATCATCAGCGAACATCCCCACTTCTACCTAATGATTGAAGGAAAGTCATTGATGAAGCAGCTGAAGGTGGTTGGGCCTAGGACACTACCCTGAGGAAGTCCTGCAGTGATGGCCTAGTGCTGAGAGGATATACCTCTATCAACCACAATCATCATCCTTTGTGCTAGGTATGACTCCAACCAGCAGAGTTTTCCCCCGATTCCCATTGACTCCAGTTTTGCTAGGGCTCCTTGATGCCATACTCGGTCAAATGCTGCCCTAATGTCAAGGGCAGTCACTCTCACCTCATCTCAGAGGGCAGTTAAGAGTCAACCACATTGCTGAGAGTCTGGAGTCATATGTAGGCCAGACCAGGAATTGTCGACAATCGATAATAGTTGCACGGCACGAGTACTGAGACTAGTTTTCAATTCCAGATTTCGATGAATCAATTGAATTTAAATTGCACCAGCTACCGTGGTGGGATTTGAATCCATGTCCCCAGGGATTAGCCTGGGCCTCTGAATTACTAGTTCTGAGACATTACCACTATACCACCATCTCCCCTCCCCTGAAATTAGCCATGATTGTACTGAACGGCGAAGCAAGCTCGATGGGCCATATGGTCTACTCCTGCTATTTCTTGTGTTCTTGTGAAAAAATGCATGTATAAACTTTACTTTGAAGTGTAAATACCATATTACATCAGCAAAATTTCATAACAAATTTATTCATTCACTGCTGTGTCTTTGACAAATAGCAGGACATTCTTGAAGAAGCTTCTCGGCTTCTCGGCCTTTTGGCTAAGATCAAGTGTAGTATCTGTTCTTATCAGTGCTTATTTGATTGAGAAGAGGCCATGATCATTGCCTTTTGATCCTGGGGAAGCTTTGAGTAAAATGGCTATAACCAATTTTCGAGCTTCGGGCCAGGGAGTGCGCAACACCGTTCGGGTGGTCGTGAAGGACAAGGAAGGAGATGCACCGGTCGATCGCACCTTCTTCATCAAGAAAATTCTCTTCGATTGCTGCGGATTTCAAGCGACGGATGTCTTCTGCCTGCAGGATTTCCCCAGCAGTGGATACTTCGACGTGACGTTCCGGAACGTGGCGGGATGCATCAAGTTCCTGAAGGCGTTCAAGGAGAAAGGGGACCGGGCTCCACTGTCGATCCTCACAGCGGAGCCGCTCTTCACGCTTCCGTCACAACGGGACCGGGTGGTGACGATTCACCTCTACAACCCCCGTGTTCCGGTGGTGGATGTACTCACCTTTCTCGCCAGGTACGTCGAGGTGGCCGGCAGCAGCACTGATGTCAAGGACCCCTATGGGATCTGGACCAGCAAGCGGCAGGTCAAGGTGACCTTGAAGGTAGATCCCAGTGGAGCCATCATCCACCCTCCCTCCAGCTTCGCTATCGGGGGAAGTCGAGGCTTCTTGGTCTACGCTGGGCAGCCCAGAGTTTGCCGCACCTGTGGCAAATCTGGTCACATGGCAGCCAACTGCAGCACGGTTGTTTGCAAGAACTGCAAGGAGGAAGGCCATCAGACCAAGGACTGTAAGCAGACTAAGTGTTGCAACTTGTGCGGTATGGCAGGCCATCTCTACAAGACCTGCCCCAAACGTTGTCTCAGCTATGCTCAGGCGGCAAGGTCCAAGGAATGGCCGGGCGAAGGTTCGACGAAGGCGTCCGCTGTTCGAAAGGAGACCAGCAACCTTCTCCGCAGTGAGGAACTTCAACCTGAGAAGGAAGGGGAGGCGGCTGAAACCAACGACCCAGCACCTACCCAGCGCCCGGAAACCCCTCCTCCACAGACAGAATCAATGGAGGAGGAGGCAGCAGATGGACAAACAGGTCAGTGGCAAGTGGTCCAGAGGAAAACCACAAAGAAAAAACATCCCAAAGCCACCACCCAAACCAGTGGCAAGAGGAGGCTCTCTTCTGAATCAGACTGCAACAACTCCTCTTCACTGGACGGGGAAATGCTGGAACGACAGCCCCTTCAAAAGAGGCGGCAGAACTCCGAGATGGATGATAAAGCATCCCAGCTCCCGGGCACTGGAAGCTGTGATGGGCCCGGCGTGCCCCAACCCCAATTCCCCACACGTAACGACGTGGCCAACGCATCTCAGCTCCGGGACACCGGGAGCAAAGACACGTCTGGCGCACCTGAGCTCCGGGAGACCGGGAGCTGTGATGTTTTCGAGGAGTAACAGATGGAAGCAGCTGAGGACAACCCAATGCTCTCTGCCGACAAGACCCCCCCGATGTCACCCGAGCGGCACAAACCCTGCATGAAAAATCAGGAGGGGTTTCTGAGCCCAACCAACGTGAAACTGCTTGAGCATACGATGGGTATGCAGGAACATCCCGAAGGGGAAGGACTGGGACTAGCGAGGACAAATGGTATGGGAAGCAACAACTAATTTTTAGTAAAAAATGGGTGTAAGAATTGCTTCCATTAATGTGCGTAGCATTAAATCTACTACGCGATGTGTTTCAACCTTGGATTACCTTGCCAAGGTCAAAGCTGACCTACTGTTTCTGCAGGAGTGTGGAATACCACACCTCAGCACCTACAGGCAGTGGTCGCGATGGTGGTCCCACGGGCCATCGATCTGGTCGGGGGGTAATGACTGCCGTTCCTCCGGCCTGGGTATTCTGCTGCGGGGAGGTAACTTCACCATCTCCGAAGTTAAAGAGGTGGTGGGCGGCCGCCTCCTCGTAGCAGACGTGATGTACAACAACGCTCCGCTCCGGTTGATCAACGTGTACGCCCCGGTACAACGCAGCGAACGGCTGACCGTCTTCCAGCAGCTCCCACTGCTGCTGGCGACGTCCAGGCCGGTCATCCTAGGCGGTGACTTCAACTGCATCATCGATGCGGCTGGACGATCCGGCAGTGACGACAGCAAACTGGACGCTACGTCCAGATTCCTAATAGAAACAGTTAAGGATGCCAAACTGCACGACGTCTTCAGCAAACCTGCAGACGGAGCGCAGCGCAGATACACATGGTCAAGATCGGACGGGTCTGCCCGTTCCAGGATTGACTTCCTGTTTGTGTCCCGTGCTGTCACGGTCGGATCCACCGACGTCAAGCCGGTGTTCTTCTCCGACCACTGACTCTTACTGGCCGACTGTCACTTACAGGACGACCAGCGGGTTGGCAGAGGGACGTGGAAGCTCAATGCGACACTGCTGACCCCAGAGAACGTTGAGGAACTCAAAAGGGATTACAATGGTTGGAGGACCGTGAAACCCCTCTTTGAGTCTCCAGTTCACTGGTGGGAAGCGATTAAGGAGAACATCAAGAGGTTCTTCATCCACAAAGGTGTTCAGAAGGCGAGAGAGAGACAGAGGGAAGTGTCCCGACTCCAGAAAATTAAGCAAAATCTACTCCGGTTACAGTCAATGGGGGTCGAGGTCAAGGAGGACCTCCAAGAGGTGAAGAGCCAGCAGGCCTCGCTCTTTGCCAAGGAGGTCTCCAAGATCATCTTCCGGTCCAGAGTCCGCTCCATCGAGCAGGATGAGACGTGCTCGCGTTACTTCTTCCAAAAGGTACACAGAGAGAGCTCTGTTATCAGCAGCCTGAAGGAAGAAGATGGCTCGGTAACGTCTTCGCAGTCCGACATACTAAGGATCAGCAAATCCTTTTATGCTGGGCTGTATGACGCGAAGCCCACAGACAGCAGAGCCTCCCAGTCCTTCCTGTCATCTATCACAGAGGTCCTAGATGACAGCAGGAGGGAGAGACTGGACAAGCCGCTAACTCTGGACGAGCTGACAAAGGCCGTCGAGTCTTTCGAGACAAGTAAAACCCCCGGGAGCGACGGCTTACCGGTCGAGTTGTACTCGGCCCTGTGGGACTGGGTCGGCCCGGACCTGCTGGAAGTATACGAGAGTATGCTCCTGGCCGGCAGCATGTCAGAGACCATGAGAAAAGGCATCATCACCCTCATTTACAAGCAGAAGGGGGAGAGGGCAGAAATCAGAAATTGGCGGCCCATCTCACTGCTTAATGTTGATTACAAGATTCTGTCCAAAGTCATAGCCAGTCGAGTCAAGTCTGCTCTGGAGTTGGTGATTCACCCCGATCAGACCTGTACTGTACCCGGCAGGAAGATCTCTGATAGTCTCGCGCTACTCAGGGATACGATCGCCTACGTACGGGACAGGAGGGTGGACACCTGCCTCATCAGCCTGGACCAGGAGAAGGCTTTTGACAGGATATCGCACACCTACATGATGGACGTGCTTTCCAAAATGGGGTTTGGGGAGGGAATCTGCAATTGGATCCAACTGCTCTACACAAACATCAGTAGCGCAGTGTCAATCAACGGGTGGGAATCTGAAAGTTTCCCGATCAAATCTGGAGTCAGACAGGGCTCTGTCCTCTGTCCCCGGTCTTGTTTGTTTGCTGTATTGAACCCTTTGCTGAGTCTATTAGGAAGGATGCGAGCATAAGAGGGGTGACAATCCCAGGCAGCGGAGGCACTCAGGTCAAAACCTCCCTGTACATGGATGACGTCGCCTTCTTCTGCTCGGATCCGCTGTCCGTGCGCAGACTGATGAGCATCTGCGACCAGTTCGAACTGGCCTCGGGAGCCAAAGTTAACCACGGCAAGAGCGAGGCCATGTTCTTTGGGAACTGGGCTGACCGAACCTTTGTCCCCTTCACCGTCAGGTGAGGGACACGATGTTCAAATCTCTGGACATGGGCGGGAAAAATGTACCCAACGTGGCCCTCATCCTGATGACCACCTTCGTGTGCGGCTGCATCAAGCTATGTGTAGATCCCCAGTACGCAAACTCCAAGTGTCACTACGTGCTGAGGTTCTATCTGTCCCCGGTGTTGCGAAGGATGGGCCTGGTCACATTGCCGCGGAACGCTCCGTGCAGTTGGGCGGCGCCGTACCACCTATCCTTCGTGGAGCAGTTTCTGCGGAAAAACACCTTTGACCACCGGTCCATCAGGCAGTGGTCTGCACCGAATGTCCTCAAGGCCCTACAGGAAAAGGAAACGGTGGATCCTGTCGGATGGTTCCCCGAGCAGACCGTCAAAGTCATTTGGCGGAATGCCTCATCACCAGAACTTTCAAACAAGCACCAAGACGTAGCTTGGCTGGTGGTGAGAAGGGCCCTCCCCGTCAGATCCTTCATGCACACCCGAAGTCTCGCCCCCTCCGCACAGTGCCCCCGCGTTGGCTGTGGTGGGGAAGAGACGGTCGCCCACCTCCTCCTGGAATGTGCCTTTGCAAAGCAGGTGTGGAAAGAGATGCAGTGGTTTTTGTCAAGGTTCATCCCAAGCAGCTCTGTAACACAGGAGTCTGTGCTCTACGGGCTGTTCCCAGGGACGCACACCGAGACAAACATCAACTGCTGCTGGAGGACTATCAATTCGGTGAAAGACACCCTTTGGTCTGCCCGAAACTTGCTGGTCTTCCAGCGCAAAGAGTTGTCCACCACCGAATGTTGCAGACTGGCACATTCCAAGGTCCAGGACTACGTGCTGAGGGACGCACTAAAGCTTGGGGCAGCCGCAGCAAAGGCTCAATGGGGAAAGACCACAGTGTAAGGTTCCCCCACCAAGCTGGACTGAGGGGCTGGAACCATGGGAAGCCCCTCGAACTGTATCGTTAATATTCTCAATTGCTGTAAATTCTAAAACTGTAATTGACATGACAATTGTGAAACGGAAGGGTTGGGAAGAAACTCATGACATTATTGAAAGAAACTGATCTCTTTTGCAATGTTTGTATTTTTTCGTGCTGTTTGGAAACTGTTTGGCAATGTAATTTTTACAGATTTTTATGAATAAAGTATATTTTGGAAATAAAAAAAAAAATTCTTGAAGAAGCTGTCAGATGCACACTGCTTTCCAACAAAAGTTACTTTGGATCTTAATGCAGTGATCTTCATCGCCACCTAAGACATTCACCAAGTAACTGTGGGATGTGAGTAATATACTAAGTATAAAATATACATTTTGTTAGAAATATTAAATTAGTTCAGTTTAGAATACAGAAAGGGATACAGCATTTCCTTAGGCAAATGCTGAAGACTTTACTGCACATGTGAGACCACTTATGTAACTGGAGGGGTTAGCATTTCAGTACAGTACTCCAAGCAATCAAAAGTAGCACAGTCTTCTCTGTGCATCATTTTGGCAATATATGTTCAGCCTTACAGCACCCCAGCGACTCAATAGCAGTAAAGATGAAATAACATGTACTTTTGATAAATGTGTGCTAAAGCAAAAAGGATTAAAATTATCAAAAAAAAAACTTGACAAATGAAAAACAAAGTAAGTTGGTGCACACAAAAGCTCTCCTTTGGGAGGGGAAAAGTGAAAGCAAGTGAGTTAATGAATTATATGCGGAATTTAATACTGGATTAACCCAATTCTGCAGGGACAGAAGCTTGCAACACCTCGTGATAGTAGCATGCATTCTTAGTATTTTCCACGATTGGAAACTCAAAGATTTAAGGATGGTTGGGGGTAGGGGGGCAGTGGAATGTAAACCATGTAAGAGCTGCTTCATGGTCACGTCATGGTAATTGTTAGGCCTTTAACAAAATGTGCATCAGTAGCAAAAAAGAACACGATTGCAAAGGAAGGCAAAACTGTGCGATGCAAGTGGATTATTTGAAAACGGGGAACACTGGGGAAAATGTAATGGGTAAATGTGTATGAGCAGCTCTCTAGCTGGAAGGAGCAAGGAGTTTGCTCCTTGCAAGGGAGGTCAGCACACCCCCAGGGAGGGGTTAGCATGCCCCCGGGTGGGGGGGGCAGGTGTTAGCATGCCCCCGGGTGGGATGTTAGCGCGCGTCCCGTCGGGCGGGGTGAAGGGATGATCAGCGCGTCTCCGTATTGGTACTGTTGAGATAGGGGCTCGCGCTCCTTTCAAATCCAGCAGAAAAAAAACCAAGATTCTAAAAATAGCTCGAGTGGTTGGCTCAGCCAGCGCTGCGATTGGCGGGCGACAGTCACGTGCCCAACGGCTAGCTCCCCCTCCCCGCTCCCCTCAGCTTGTTGTTCAGCGAGTGTCAGTGAAGCGAGCAAACATGGCGGAACCCCTCAGCGACTTGCACTGATTTCCCCCGAACCGTGTCGTCGAAAACCCGTTCAACTCGAGCTCCACAATCTTTCATCTACCGCTCACTAGCTGCAGCGCTTGGGTAAGGCTCCGCGATTTAATGGCTCCCTTCTCCCCGCTTCCAATTGTCTACCTCTCTCCCTACTTTAAACGGTTTTACTGTCTTTGCTCACAGATTTTCACATCAGCTTGTCTTCTGCAAGCAGTCTCTGCTCGATGGTTGGGGTTTTAGTTTTATTTGTTAACCTCTCTCTCTCTCTCTTCCCCTCCTCCTGTCTCTTCGATTGAGGCATTTACTGTTAACGCCAACTAAACTTTATCAACGGAAATGCTTGGTTGATTGACGATTCTCTTACCCATCCAACGACCCCGCTGATGGTTTGTTTGAGACGTTACTAATGGGCATCATCTAATCGGCGCGAGGTGAGGGTGGGACTTCCGGCGGGTGAAGGTAGGTTGAGGCAGAGTGGCTAAACGCCAGACCGTGGATCTTTACACACACATACACCTTACTGTGTAACGTGTGGGCTTAAACTCGCCGTTAAATGTAGCGTGGGTCAGCCTTCAGATCGCATTAAATAAATTTTGCCTCACCCCGAACATCCAAAATGTGAGACCGAATCTCCCTGAGCCCTGGATGCAAATGGACACAATTAATCAATCCATTGAGAGGAGCAGCCCTACTTAAATTGGTGAATCAGTTATTTCGACTTCAAGTTGAACAGGCAGAAATAAACAAACCGTGGAATGAAATATTGTGGATGTGAATTGATATTTCTGGTTTGCTGGAAACGCTTTTTCCAGAAATTAATTTTGGTGGGCTGGGGAATCCAACGGTGTGGGTATGTTGCGAAACTGAGATTGAGCTAAACGGAAAAGGGATGATCATAGGGGTCTATGGTTGGAGAACAAATCTTTCTAACCAGACACAGAGTCGTAAATGGAGACCTACTGAAATGAAACACGGAGGAATAACTAGTGGATTTATTTTTCACCTAGTTTTCTCTCTTCCTGATTTGAAACTCTTAAGTCTTGGTGTAGGTGCTGGTTGCCCTTTATGGTACCTTTGTTCAAATAGTCATTCTTCCTTTAAGCTGAGCTGATCTGTCTTTCTGTCATCAGTACCTAGCCAAGTACACTTCCAGCAAGAGTTTTTGGGTTGCAGTCAAGGTTGAGAGATTTGACCCGTTGTAGTTTTTTCACTTCACAGTGTATTTAACCATGGAATGATTGGAGGAACTCGTGAGATCTGGCTGACTGAAGAGTTGGAGATGTTAGCGAAGGGAGGCGCAGAGGACGAAAAGCTTGATAGATTGAAGACAATGACTGGTTGTGTGTTATAGTGTGGGGTTGATTGAGTATACCTATTTATCATCTAGGTCTCCCTGTAGGATCTGGACCAAATGGGTCTTCCAAAGAATCACAGTGAATTACTTCTTTACGTTTTAGGAATTAAAGGTCACTAAAACGAGTCAATAGAATAATTCTTATTCATTGAGTATTACTCTTAGAATTCACTTAAATAGGGAAGAGGATTGAGGTGATTGTGTATCAGTAGCTCAGTAAAGTTTTTTAAAATTTAAAGTAAAGTGCAACTGCAAAAGTGATCCATTGCTAATGAAGATTTCTTGATCTTCACTTTGAAAGTCTTGTTGACCTGAGCAGGAAGAGACGCAGCCAAATCCCTGTCGTTTTCATTTTGCTCATATAGCTTGATTTTTAAAAATGTGTGTTTATAAATCTGGACGATCTAACTAACATCTGTGATTCGGACCGAAAGGCTTGTGTTAAAAATTTGACAGTTAAAAATTGTGTTTTAATTGCTGACATAAAGGCGGATGTAACCTTCATTCGGTTTCTGACTCACTCATTCTAGTTTCATTTGGAATGAGAAAAGGTGGGGTGGGGTGGGGTGGTGGAGGAAATGAAGGTGTAAATTTGAATTGTTTTTTGAGAGGAAAGTAATTTTATCACTAGGCAACAGTGCAGATGATAGAATTTAGAGGGCTGATTAAACAATAAGAGGGTACTGACTTAGTTATTCCAACTGCAGACCAAATGTAAATTTGAAACAGATTCTTAATTAGAAGATGCTTTATAATGGACTGTACCAGCAAAATCCAGCAGCCCCATAAGAGTGCACTGGGGAAAGCACAACTCAACTGGTTACTGGAAAAAAGCGCTACTGCAGTAGGGCAAAATTTCTTTGAATGTACTTCACTCCCTGCACCCCACCTTGTATGAGTTGAATTTAAAAAAAATTGGACCTTTATCATTGCTCAATTATATTTGTATTATGTTTTGTCACCGTCAGTGCTGTTTATTTTTTATTAATAGATTTTTGGGCAGAATAGATTGTCAAAATATGTGCAATTTGTAAATTGGTTAGAAGTAAGGCGTTATAAGTTGCATTAGGAGTGATTCTATATTTTTTCCCATGGAAAATGCGATTTAAGTTGTGGTAGGTCTATTATGTTGCTTAGTCTCTTCATAAGGATAATATGCTGGAGGAATTTTGCCCAGCTTTTCCCTTCTACTCTAAATATAATGT
Organism: Heterodontus francisci; assembly: GCF_036365525.1. Lineage (NCBI taxonomy): Eukaryota > Metazoa > Chordata > Chondrichthyes > Heterodontiformes > Heterodontidae > Heterodontus > Heterodontus francisci. Next base: position 112,559,289 of record NC_090377.1, read on the forward strand.
ATATTGCAACAAGTGGAAAACTACATAATTTTTTTTGTCTTTGTAGTATCACATATATCTAAATTTTGAAACAAGAATTTGTTTGGATTACAAACAGGGATCATCTATCTAGCTGGTAAAGAGTACTTGTCCTTTAGTTCAAGCATAAACTGGTTGTTGTCTGAACATCTATGTGGATTGAGGCAGGGCAGCAGTGACTTCTGAAAAAGACATAATTCAGTGTTGAATCTGATAAGGGGCATCACTGGTCATTGTGACTATAGGCCAACATGTATTATTAACATAACCTAATTTTGCAGTGTTTTAAATGATGATGCTCTGTGTGTGCGGAGCAGTTTCACTTTTGTAAAATTACAAAGTGTAAATTAGATCGGTTTGTTTAGGGAAAACATTTAGTTTTAATTAATACTTTGTCTACATTGTGTGTTTGTATAATGCAAAGTCTTCATTGCTGTTTTAATGGTGGTATAAACCACTTCCATGCTGTTAGCTGGGGGATGTGCAGAGGATGGCTGTGCTAGAATGATATAGCTGAAGATAAAAGTGATGGTACTGTTGAAGCAGAAATTGCACAATATCATGTGATTGGTACAGAAGTACAAGTGGTTTACTTTTAATTTTTTTTTAAATGATTCTGTAAGGCATTGTGGGAGCATCAAGGGACAAGTCACAAACGATAATTTTGAAGTTGAAAAATGTAGTTGTGCATAAATGTTGAGGTTTTCTTTTGGGAAATATAGAAGACAGTGCATAAAGAACATCCATGAACATCATCCATATCCATTTTGTTCATTTAATGTGTATTGCTGAGCTTTTTGACACCATTCTTTTGCCACCTGTTTTAAACCAGCATTGGATGTCAATGGCAGATAGGAACAGGAGGAGGCCATTCAGCCCCTCAAGCTTATTCCTCCATTTAATTAGAGTATCTTGGAGAATCTTAACTCCGTATACCCGCCTTGGTTCCGTAACTCTCAACACCCTTGCCTTACTAAAATCTCTCTTTTAAAGTTTTCAATTGACCTAGCCTCAACAGCAGTGTTCCCTCTAAGCTGCGCTGCCGCGTAGCAACCCGAAAGTCCACAAGCAGGTTGCACACAAGTCGGCCTCTTTAAGTATTGAGCATGCGCAGAAGCGCAAAAAAAATCTAAAGGAGCTGCACACTTAAATCGCTTGCGCACTCAAAAAAAGGTTAGAGGAAATGTTGCTCAACAAACTGCCTTTTTGGAGGGAGTTCCAGATTTCCAGTACCCTTTGTGTGAAGCAATGCATCCTGACATCACACCTGAATGGCCGAGCTCTCAGTTTGAGGTTTTGCCCCCTTGTTCTGGATTCTCCCACACGGGGATATGGTTTCTCTCTGTCTAAATGCTCGATCTACCCTATCATCTTTAATCATCGTAATCACCTCAATTACATCACCTCTTAATCTTCAGTATTCCATAGAATACAATCTAGTGTATGGACCCTATCTTTGTAACTTAATCCTTTAGGTCTGGTATCATTCTGGTGATTCTGCACTGCACCCCCTTGCCAAAGCAGTATGTTCTTCAATAGGCTTGGCACTCAGTGGAATGCAGTACTCTAATTGGGGTCTAACCAGAGCATATCAATGTACCTTATTTGGCTGATGCATGATGATCACGTTTTAATAACTGAATCACTGTAAGTAACCCTGGCCTCTTCTTTTACACTGGTCAGCTCACTAAAATATATATCCTATCTGTTATAAAAATGTGTGGAATCAACCTGTGATTTATAATGGCATATTAACATCTCTTTAATAGCATAAGAAATGATTGGTGGGGGGGGGGGGGGTGGGGGTGCTGGAATGAAGATAAACTAAAGAGGTTAATGGCTTTAATTCAATTAATGCTTCTGCTATGAATGTTCTTGCCCTGGCAGTCATTGCACAGCAGCAATCCACCTTGTCTGGTCTCAAGCCAGCCTTTCAGTCTCGTTCACAGTCATCAACATCTGCTAGCAGTCTTCCTTTATGAGCCACCACTTCCTCAGGGGTCTGAGACCAATTGCTTCCACACTCCTAACTTGGGAGTCCTACTAAGGCAACATTTCTATGAGATGCATAGTTAAATGCATGAGGCACTAATTAAAAATTTAAATTGCTGCTTCAAAATCAACAGTTTAGTGTAGCTAAATCTGTACCAGAGCTACACAAACTTAAGTTGATATTAAACATCTTTAATAAATCTGTGTACGTTTATTTAACACAACTGGAGTTTGGATTGCACCACAGTGCAGTTTTCTCAGACTGAATTTTCATGAATCTTCTCTTAAGGTTACTTAACAGATCATTGGGGTATAACAGTTTTGTAACTGCTGGTGCAGCATTAAACAAGAATCTTTTCCAGATCATAATAGATTCATTACTTTGCTATGATATCACTGTACATGTTGAGGAATTTTGTTTTCTTTTTCCTCCACAGTTGCTATCGTGTCCTCTTCTGCGTCCCTGATTTCCTTCACTCCTCCTTTGGCGGCCAAGCTTTCAACTTTCCAGATGCTTAAGCTCTGGAATATCCTTCCTAAACCTGGCCATGTCTCTTTCAGACACTCTTTAAAAATCCACCTCCTCTTCCACTGTCCTAATATCTCCTTATGTGGCTTGGTGTCAGATTTTGTCTGGTAATGCTTCTGTGAAGCTCCTAGGGGTGCTTTACTATGCTTTATAAATGCAAGTTGTTTCACTTCCATGCATTTCACTTGGTAAGCGACCGTTGGGTGGTTTGTTCCTGGGACTCCGAGAATAGACAGTTGCAGAAATTTTTTTTTGATTGACCTGGTTTGGCTGAACCTGGCTCTTGTTTTCCTTTTCCGTCTCTGTTTTGCAGCGATTTTTGCGTGACCCAGGCCCTTAATTGGCCCTGGGTGGGACTTTTGCTCCTCTGAGGCAGGAAGTCCTGCCTCCAAGAGCTGCTGTCTAATCGGAGAGCTGGAAGCCCCTCAGTCCCAGCAGCGCCACCAGGGGCGGTGGCCACTGCTGGGACTGCATCCAGAGGGAGGAGCAGCAGGGACGCTGCCACCAAAAGGTGAGGGGTTTCGGGCCTTGCCAGGGAAAATTGGCTGGTGCCCAGTGAGGACAGGGGTGGCTTGTGTCACATGGGGGGGCCCTCTGGGGTACAGGATGCTTGATCAGGAGCGCCCCCCAGCCCGCAAGGAGGCTGCCCAGTAACGCCAGGCGGCCTCCCCAGCTGGCGAAGTGCCCTGACCGCTGCTCCCGGTGGGGGTGGGGGGGGGGGGGGGGGTTGTAAAATTCTGCCCATGATCTTGGGCAGGATATTTTCACTGAAATAGATGGAATCTTCAATTTTGAACTAATTACTGAATTAAGCAACACTAATTCCACTCTGTTCCAGAACGCGTTGCCACAATCCTTTCTTCTGATCAGTCAGTTTGAATCCGGGCCACTTTGGTGTGTCTCAAGTCTGTTTGGGTTTGTTTTGTGAATTTATTGTATAGTTCATAATTTCTCCGAGCTTGAGCATGACAGTTTGCATTGCTGGAGATGTAGGTGATTCGAGGGTTCTAATCTACAGGTTGAAAGTGACTATTTTAAATAGTGGCCTTTCTGTTTATAAACAGTGAAACTGATTTACATTCCTTTCAATAAAGAAAATATAAAGTACAGAATGACAGCACTGAAGTTTACAAAATTCATGAAGTAAAATCTTGACCTGGGAGTAGCTGCAATCCATGGCTCGACCCATAATGTTCATTTATTTCATTTTTGATGCAGTTTACTGAGTAGTATTTGGGAGGCTGGATTTGATGCCTGGTGGATTCATTATGTGGACTTTTCAAGTAACTTCTTAAGCCTCTTCTCTCCTGAAGGTGTTGACTGTTTGATAGTGTGTGGTGGTTGTTGCCTTGCCTAAGTGGCCATTCTTGTGCAAGCGTTAAGGATAAATGTTGGTGAGCTGTTTTACCCGGAGAGGGTATCCGAGCTGAGCATAATGCTATTCCCATACAGAATCTGCAGATGCAGTCTTTCTGGCTGTGGTCATTGGTTAGCATTGGTTAGCAGTCCCTACTTGAGGCACTGAAGCCAATCTACCTGTGCCCCAATTGAAATTTGCTAAATAAGTGTAGACTGGATTTTTTGGAATAATTCTTGATTGTCTATAAAAATTAGTAGGCCTCTAATAGTAGTAAAATCTCAATTTACATTTATACTTCCTGGATCTTGTCCAGGAACAGGACTAGGTCAAATCACATTTCCATGTCACAAAGACAGAGACTCTGGAGACAAGATGTGAACATACATTAGGCTTGAGGGCAGTTTCGAATGATTTGCCTTACTATTTTTACCTCTTTCCCTATGGGGAAATGCTTGGCATCTGCTTGTTACTGCTTCCCTTATGGTATGATGCAGGTCATGAGCTTTGTGTGGAGAACCAGTACGCTATGGCACTATTGCATCCTTGGGGAGAAGGAAATTGTTCAAGACCGAGAAATTTTAAAATTATTTGTGGAATATGTTAATATATGATCCTTTTTTGATATATAACTGTTAATGTTGTATGTTTCTGATGACCTGGATTGCATGCTTCTGTTGCTTTGCACCCTTGCTCGTAACAAATATTTAGAGTGAAGTACATGACCCATAGAATAAAGTTCATGACTGTTACCCTGTTATAATCATTGATACCTCAATTTGGATACAGAGATTTGATGTCTAGTTGGGTCACACAAAGAAACCTGATCTCTGTTTATGACTAACCACAAGAAACCACGGGAAAATGCATCTCACCCTGGTCATACAATTGTTCTAATTGTTCTCAGTGGGAGAGAAAAGTACTGATTCTAGCTGATTTCAAGACCATTTTAAAAATAAAATTCACTCATCACTTGTTTGCACAATACATCGGTTGGGTTCTAAATCTTCACTGAATGAAATGTAGGGTCTTGTATTGACTTCGGGTTAGTTTTGTTTGAGTGAGTGGCAGTAGTGTGAATGAGAAAGTTGCCCACTGCTCCAGAAATGAAGCCAAGGGCATTATAACTCTTGGGCCTCATTTAAATCCTGCCAGCAGGTCAGGTTCTCATCTCATCTGGTGAGTAATCAGCAGAAAATTGTGCACAGATCAGATAAGTAGCAGGATCAGCTGCTGGGGCTATTCTTCAGAGGCCTCACTAGATTGGGGGGATGGGGATCTGGTGAGGCTCAAGCACTCCTCCTCCTGCCTCATAAGGAATGTTTAAAAAAAAAAGTTTGAATAATGTACTTTTTTATGGGCCTCTTGTAGCATCAATTCTTTTCCTTGCTAGGTTGGATTGGCAAAAATTTGCTGTGGTTTCTTACTTAGGCTGCCAAATTAAAATTGCAATTGGGTTCTAGTGATGTGCTTCAGATCCTGAGGACACTTTTTTTTTTTAAAAAAAAGGACCCTGCTGGCTTTATGCGGGTGCCCTGTTGCCTATTCAGTTGAGTAGGTTAAAGTTACAACAGTTGGATTCCAAGGCACGTACGCTACTTGGTCGATTTTTAACTGCCGCCCCTCTTTTCCCCCCCCCCCCCCCCCCCCGCCCCCTCCCACACACACTACTTTTGCTAGGTAGGGAGGGTTGAAATTTCCCCAGTAATTTTGGTAGTTTTTTGCTGTTCATAAGACAGCATTCATGCACTTGATTAACTTAGTTAAAAACTTAATTCTTGCTGTTGGTATGGTGTTGCAATGTGTGGTGGTAGTAGTGTTATGCACTTAGCAAATTGCTTTTGCCAACTTTACCAGAGAATGGATGTCCCAGAACTGAGTGTGTTCAAATTACTGTTTGTTTTACTATATAGCCATGTTAATGTGGTTATTTACCTCAAAATTATTAAGTGTAATACGGCCAGTGGGGTAGTCCAGTCTTTGTAATAATAAAGTAGTTAGTAACCATTATATTTTTGTTGAGTAAAGGCGTGTGAATAGTTTTTCTTCAATAAAAATAGAAACTGCTGGAAATACACAGCTGGTTAGCATTTGAAAAATAGGTTAACATTTCAGATGTAGATCCTTCTGAATTGAATTTTTGAGCATGCTGATTGTCTTTAATTGTAGTGACAGTGACCTAGAGACCTAGATGAAGAGTGCACTTATTCATATATGCAAAGCTTCCCATGGTTTTTAATTTAGTGTTTTACCAGTTGAATGTAAAACATTAATAAATGTAAGCATTTATGTATGAGCATGTGTACTTAATGGTATTTGAGGGAGTCCAATCCATTGACAAACTCCTCTTAAAGTCTCTTTACCATCAATTCACTGATACTACATGTGCAAATACATCATTGCTATCTGATTGTTCCTTTTGAATTTGTGAAGAAAAGAAGTCCTCTGAAGGAAAGTTTAAAAAAAAAATCAGTTACAAACACAACAACAGCCTGTGTTAAGTGTGCCTCAATAAATTGTCTGCTGTTCACCCCTTTGTCATTGAAATATAAATCTGCACATTGATTTCATTAATTCGGTATTAATACACTCCCAGAATGATCGCATGGGCAAAGGACTTGAGCTGTGAGGGCAAAATTGGAATGGTTGAAAATAATCATTTGGACCTTAAATTACAAGCTTGACCGTTTCGCCTCTCCTTTATAGAGCACATGTTCTCAGTTTGGTGCCTTCTCTGCTAGTATGGCTGAAAGCAGTACAGAAAAACATACTGCATATGCTGGAAATCTGAAACATAAACAGAAAATATTGGAATCGCTTAGTAAATCAGGCACCAGCATTTGGAGTGAAGTGACAAGTGAATGCTTCAGGCATAATCCTTGATCTGAAGTACTACAGCTCTGCATCAGTATCCCGCCACAATGCAATAGTACTGTAAGTTATGCTGTGCCACTTTGTAACCTCTATTTTCTCGTTTAATGTGTTATAACATCAATAGAAACAAAAAGCCCAAACGCTGCAGATCTGAAACTAAAACAGAACATGTTATTCAGCAAGCTAGAACTATTTAGATGAAGGATCCACACCTGTAATTTCATTTGTCTGTTCTCTTCACAGTTGTTTACTGACGAGCGTTTCTGCAGTTTCTGTTTGTTATCAATATCATAGGTATATTAGTTGGAACGGGAGGATTAGGCCAATCAGCCCCTCAAGCCCATTCTGCCATACAGTTAAATCATGGCTGATCTATATCTTAACTTTATCTACCTACCTTGGTTCCATGACCCTTAATACTCTTGCCTAATAAAAATCTATCAATCTTAGTTTTGAAATTTTCGATTGACCTAGACTGAACAACTATTGGGGAGAGAGTTCTAGATTTCCATTATTATTGTGTGAAAGCCTGACATCACCCTTGAATGGCCTAGCTCAAATTTTAAGGTTATGCCGCCTTGTTCTAGACTCTCCCACTAGAGGAAACCGTTTCTCTCTCTGCCCTATCAACTCCTTTAATAATAAAACACCTCAATTAGACCACCTTAATGGGGCGGCGCAGTGGTTAGCACCGCAGCCTCACAGCTCCAGGGACCCGGGTTCGATTCTGGGTACTGCCTGTGCGGAGTTTGCAAGTTCTCCCTGTGACCGCGTGGGTTTTCGCCGGGTGCTCCGGTTTCCTCCCACAGCTAAAGACTTGCAGGTTGATAGGTAAATTGGCCATTATAAATTGCCCCTAGTATAGGTAGGTGGTAGGGGAATTGTGGGGATGTTGTAGGAATATGGGATTAATGTAGGATTAGTATAAATGCGTGGTTGATGGTCGGCACAGACTCGGTGGGCCGAAGGGCCTGTTTCAGTGCTGTATCTCTAAATAAAATAAATATTCTATATTCAAGGGAATAAACCAATTTGGTTGCATCTGCAACCTATTTTTGCAACCTAGCCTCCCACTGGGTGCAATTAGGTTCTCGTACCTTACTACTACGACAACAACTTGCATTTATAAAGCACTTTTACTGAGTAAAACATATAAAGGCACTGCACAAGAGCGTTATTCAACAAAGTTTCACACTGAGCTACATAAGGAGATAATCGTACAGATGACCTAAAGCTTGGTCAAAGAGGTCGGTTTTATGCAGCGTCTTAAAGAGGAATGAGAGGCAGAGAGGTTTAAGGAGAAAATTCCAGAAATTAACAAGACTTGCATTTATATAGCACCTTTCATAACCTCAGGACATCCCAAAATGCTTTACAGCCAATTAAGTACTTTTAAAGTGTAGTCATTGTTGTGATTGGGGTCTAGGCAGCTGAAGCTGGAGCAATTAAAATCTGGAATGTTTAAGCCAGAATTAGAGGAGTGCAGAGACCTTGGAGCATTGTCAGGAGGTTATAGGGATGGGTGAGTCCATGGAGGGATTTGAAAACAAGGATGAGACTAGAAGCCAATATATGTCAGTGAGCACAGGGGTGATGGGTGAACAGGACTTGCTGTGTGTAAGGACACTGGCAAAAGAGTTTTAGATGATCTCGAACTTATGTAGGGTGGAAGCTATTGGGCCATTCTTCAAATCTGAGCTTTGAATAGCCTAGCAAAACTCTACATCAGTCAATAGTGAGATGGTTGGTGGGTAGTGCAGTAGTCCAAATCTGTCCTTTTATCTAATGCATAGAGTACAAAAGCAAGGAATTTATGTTAAACTTGTATAGAACACTGGTTCTGCCTCAACAGGAGTATTGTGTCCACTTCTGGGCACCACACTTAGGCAAGATGTGAAGGCATTAGAGAGTGCAGAAAAGATTCACAAGAATGGTTCCAGGGATGAGGAACTTTAGTTATGTGAATAGATTGGAGAAGTTGGCTCTGTTTTCCTTGGAGAATAGAAGGTTGACAGGAGATTTGATAGAGATGCTCAAAATCATGAGGGGTCTGGACAGAATAGATAGGGAGAAATTGTTTCCATTGGTGGAAGGATCGTGAACAAAAAGGCACAGATTTAAGGTAATTGGCAAAAGTAGCAATGGCAGCATGAAAAACTTTTTCACACAGCGAGTGGTGAGGATCTGGAATGCACTACCTGAGAATGTGGTGGAGGCAGATGCAATCGAGCTACTCGAGGGAATTGGATTGTTATCTGAAAAGGAAGAATGTGCAGGGCTGCAGGGGAGTGGCACTAGGTAAATTGCTCTTTCGGAGCGCCAGCGCAGACACAGTGGGCCAAATGGCTTCCTCCTGTGCTATAACAATTCTGTGATCACTAAATAGTTACCAGGAGCAGGAATTATGGTTGATTTTGTTTTTACTCTCTTCTAGACCCGCCCATTTCCCTGACCCAGTTAGTTGCAATTTGTCGTCGTCCTCCAGCATTACTTCAAAAAAATGCTGTTAAATTATTTTGTATTAACAGCATGGTTAAAGTAATGTGTGAAGTGTTGACTAAAGTTTGTTGACCATTGCAATCATCGAATTTATATTTTCCAAAATTTTATTTTTTAGAATGATTGAATTACTTAGAAATTCAGTTGTGTGGAGATGATATTGGCACAATTTTAAATGGGTTACCCGGCCATTGCTTAATCATTAATTTTTTTATGTACACAGAAAATATTCAATTGCCAACATGGTTTACCTGGTATTAGGATTCCTTTTTCCATTGCAGTTTTATTAGTTAAGACTATATGGTATGATATAGAAGTAATGGTATTCCCTCCCATCAGCCCGCAACACAAATGTTACTAACACTGGCCTAATCATATGGAACATGACAAGGAATTGATCACTTATCATTGTGCCGCAAGACATCCACATCTGCAAATAAGAACAAAATAGAAAATTGAAAGGTGATCAGTACAGTGCAGAAATTCCTCAAGGCCTGGGGGATGGACCTGAGCTGAGATCAAAACACTTGTTGCACAAGTTAGATTCCTGATATTGTCCTACTTTCTAGATTCAGACTTATTTTACAGGATTATCTCCCCACTTGCGCCGCAATCCCTCTGATCATTACTTTAACTTCCAGATTTTGTGAGATGCAGGCAGGTGAGGGCTGTTATTAATGTTCAAAAACCAGAGTTTAATGACCCCGATTCAGTCTTAACCTTGGACCATGTGAGCTGTGTACAATACCAGCTATGCTGTGGAAAGCCTTGCCAAATGAATGAGGGCTAGAAGAGGCCAGGCAAGGTACAATTTAAAAAAAAACTTTTAATGGTTTCCTTTTGGGACAGGAGGCACAGGAATGCACTTTTGCGCCCCGTTGGTAAACCTTTGGTCGTAAGCTGCTGCCTAAAAGTCCTCTCCTGTCCACTACCAAGACCAAGATAAAATTGGGGCTGAAGTGTATCCAGACATGTTTTTAATATTACAAGTTGATCTCCTCTGACGTTCCATCTGGAACGTTGGAGGATATGCATTCTTTCCCATACACCTCTGTTATTTTTGCTCCCTGTGTCCTGTCTCCCTCCTATCCTATTAGTTTCCCTGAGGCTTTGCAAAAAATTCAACTGTGTTTTAATAAGGACGAGTAAATTAGAATGAGAAAAGAACCTGCACATTTGCTATTTCTTGCATTTACCTTCCTACCCCCTTGCCCCCTTCCTCTCTCCTCCTCCCCCTACCCCAGCACCACCACCACACCTCCTCCCCCTACCCCAGCACCACCACCACAACCTCCTCCCCCTACCCCAGCACCGCCACCACGACCTCCTCCTCATCCCCTCCCCCCACCACGACCTCCTCCTCCTCCCCTTCCCCCCCACCACGACCTCCTCCTCCTCCCCTTCCCCCCCCCCACCACGACCTCCTCCTCCTCCCCTTCTCCCCCCCCCACCACGACCTCCTCCTCCTCCCCTTCCCCCCCCCACCACGACCTCCTCCTCCTCCCCTTCCTCCCACCACGACCTCCTCCTTCCTTCCCCTTCCCCCACCACGACCTCCTCCTCCTCCCCATCCCCCCACCACGACCTCCTCCTCCTCCCCTTCCCCCCACCACGACCTCCTCCTCCTCCCCTTCCCCCACCACGACCTCCTCCTCCTCCCCTTCCCCCCCCACCACGACCTCCTCCTCCCCTTCCCCCCCACCACGACCTCCTCCTCCCCTTCCCCCCCCCACCACGACCTCCTCCTCCTCCCCTTCCCCCCCCCACCACGACCTCCTCCTCCTCCCCTTCCCCCCCCCACCACGACCTCCTCCTCCTCCCCTTCCCCCCCCCACCACGACCTCCTCCTCCTCCCCTTCCCCCCCCCCCACCACGACCTCCTCCTCCTCCCCTTCCCCCCCCCCACCACGACCTCCCCATCCCCCCCCACCATGACCTCCTCCTCCTCCTCCCCTTCCCCCCCCTCCCCCCACCACGTCCTCCTCCCCCTCCCCCCACCACGTCCTCCTCCCCCTCCCCCCCACCACGTCCTCCTCCCCCCTCCCCCCACCACGTCCTCCTCCCCCCTCCCCCCACCACGTCCTCCTCCCCCCTCCCCCCACCACGTCCTCCTCCCCCCTCCCCCCACCACGTCCTCCTCCCCCCTCCCCCCACCACGTCCTCCTCCCCCCTCCCCCCACCACGTCCTCCTCCCCCCTCCCCCCACCACCTCCCCCACCACCTCCCCCTCCACCTCCCCCTCCCCCTCCCCCCCACCACCTCCCCCTCCCCCTCCCCCCACCACCTCCCCTATCTACACCTGTCGCCTATTTTCTAAGGGTCTGTATCTCGTTACTTCCTGCCCATTCATGTATCTGTCTAGATACATCTTAAAAAAACCGCTATCGTGCCCACACGTCGACCACCTCCGCTGGCAATGCGTTCCAGGCACCCACCACCCTCTGCGTGAAGAACTTTCCACGCATATCCCCCATAAACTTTTCCTCTTTCACTTTGAACTCGTGTCCCCTTGTAATTGAATCCCCCACTCTGGGGGGAAAAAGCTTCTTGCTATCCACCCTGTCGATACCTCTCATGATTTTGTACACCTCAATCAGGTCCCCCCTCAACCTCCGTCTTTCTAATGAAAATAATCCTAATCTACTCAACTTCTCTTCATAGCTAGCGCCCTCCATACCAGGCAACATCCTGGTGAACCTCCTCTGCACCCTCTCCAAAGCATCTACGTCCTTTTGGTAATGTGGCGACCAGAACTGCACGCAGTATCCCAAATGTGGCCAAACCAAAGTCCTATACAACTGTAACATGACCTGCCAACTCTTGTACTCAATACTCCGTCCGATGAAGGAAAGCATGCCGTATGCCTTCTTGACCACTCTATTGACCTGCGTTGCCACCTTCAGGGAACAATGGACCTGAACACCCAAATCTCTCTGTACATCAATTTTCCCCAGGACCTTTCCATTTCTGTATAGTTCACTCTTGAATTGGATCTTCCAAAATGCATCACCTCGCATTTGCCCTGATTGAACTCCATCTGCCATTTCTCTGCCCAAGTCTCCAGTCGATCTATATTCTTCTGTATTCTCTGACAGTCCCCTTCACTATCTGCGACTCCACCAATCTTAGTGTCGTCTGCAAACTTGCTAATCAGACCACCTATACTTTCCTCCAAATCATTTATGTATATCACAAACAACAATGGTCCCAGCACGGATCCCTGTGGAACACCACTGGTCACACGTCTCCATTTTGAGAAACTCCCTTCCAGTGCTACTCTCTGTCTCCTGTTGCCCAGCCAGTTCTTTATCCATCTAGCTAGTACACGTTGGACCCATGCGCCTTCACTTTCTCCATCAGCCTACCATGGGGAACCTTATCAAACGCCTTACTGAAGTCCATATATACGACATCTACAGCCCTTTCCTCATCAGTCAACTTTGTCACTTCCTCAAAGAATTCTATTAAGTTGGTAAGACATGACCTTCCCTGCACAAAACCATGTTGCCTATCACTGATAAGCCCATTTTCTTCCAGATGGGAATAGATCCTATCCCTCAGTATCTTCTCCAGCAGCTTCCCTACCACTGACGTCAGGCTCACCGGTCTATAATTACCTGGATTATCCCTGCTACCCTTAAACAAGGGGACAACATTAGCAATTCTCCAGTCCTCCGGGACCTCACCCGTGTTTAGGATGTTGCAAAGATATCTGTTCAGGCCCCAACTATTTCCTCTCTCGCTTCCCTCAGTAACCTGGGATAGATCCCATCTGGACCTGGGACTTGTCCACCTCAATGCCTTTTAGAATACCCAACACTTCCTCCCTCCTTATGCTGACTTGTCCTAGAGTAATCAAACATCTGTCCCTAACCTCAACATCCGTCATGTCCCTCTACTCGGTGAATACCGATGCAAAGTACTCATTTGGAATCTCACCCATTTTCTCTGACTCCACGCATAACTTTCCTCCTTTGTCTTGAGTGGGCCAATCCTTTCTCTAGTTACCCTCTTGCTCCTTATATATGAATAAAGGCTTTGGGATTTTCCTTAACCCTGTTTGCTAAAAATATTTCATGACCCCTTTTAGCCCTCTTAATTCCTTGTTTCAGATTGCGCCTACAATCCCGATATTCTTCCAAAGCTTCGTCTTTCTTCAGCGCCGAGACCTTATGTGTGCTTCCTTTTTCCTCTTAGCTAGTCTCTCAATTTCACCTGTCATCCATGGTTCCCTAATCTTGCCATTTCTACCCTCATTTTCACAGGAACATGTCTCTCCTGCACGCCAATCAACCTCTCTTTAAAAGCCTCCCACATATCACATGTGGATTTACCTTCAAACAGCTGCTCCCAATCTACATTCCCTAGCTCCTGCCGAATTTTGGTATAGTTGGCCTTCCCCCACTTTCGCACTCTTCCTTGAGGACTACTCTCGTCTTTGTCCATGAGTATTCTAAAACTTACGGAATTGTGATCACTATTCCCAAAGTAGTCCCCTACTGAAACGTCAACCACCTGGCCCGGCTCATTCCCCAACACCAGGTCCAGTATGGCCCCTTCCCGAGTTGGACTATTTACATACTGCTCTAGAAAACCCTCCTTACAAATTCTGCTCCATCTAGACCTCTAACACTTAAGTGAATCCAGTCAATGTTGGGAAAATTAAAATCTCCTATCACCACCACCCGGTTGCTCCTACAGCTTTCCATAATCTGTTTACATATTTGTACCTCTATGTCACGCTCGCTGTTGGGAGGCCTGTAGTACAGCCCCAACATTGTTACCGCACCCTTCCTATTTCTGAGTTCTGCCCATATTGCCTCACAGCTCGAGTCCTCCATAGTGCCTTCCTTCAGCACAGCTGTGATATCCTCTTTGACCAGTAATGCAACTCCTCCACCCCTTTTACCTCCCTCTCTATCCCGCCTGAAGCATCGGTATCCTGGGATCTTTAGTTGCCAATCATGCCCTTCCCTTAACCAAGTCTCAGTAATAGCAATAACATCATACTCCAGTTACTAATCGAAGCCCTAAGTTCATCTGCCTTACCTATTACACTTCTTGCATTAAAACAAATACACCTCAGACCACCAGTCCCTTTGCTTTCATCATCTGCTCCCTACCTACTCTTCCCCTTAGTCACGCTGACTTCATTATCTCGCTCCTTACAGCTTTAGTTACTACATCCTTACTCTCCACTGACCTCATTTGGTTCCCATCCCCCTGCCACATCAGTTTAAACCCTTTCATCCTCATCCTCATCTCATCCTCATCCCCCCCCCCCACCACCTCCTCATCCTCATCCTCATCCCCCCCCACCACTCCTCATCCTCATCCCCCCCACCACCTCCTCATCCTCATCCCCCCCCACCACCTCCTCATCCTCATCCCCCCCCCACCACCTCCTCATCCTCATCCCCCCCCACCACCTCCTCATCCTCATCCCCCCCCCACCACCACCTCCTCATCCTCATCCCCCCCCCCACCACCTCCTCATCCTCATCCCCCCCACCACCTCCTCATCCTCATCCCCCCCCACCACATCCTCATCCTCATCCTCATCCCCCCCACCACATCCTCATCTCATCCTCATCCCCCCCACCACCTCCTCATCCTCATCCTCATCCCCCCCACCACCTCCTCATCCTCATCCTCATCCCCCCACCACCTCCTCATCCTCATCCTCATCCCCCCACCACCTCCTCATCCTCATCCTCATCCCCCCACCACCTCCTCATCCTCATCCTCATCCCCCCCACCACCTCCTCATCCTCATCCTCATCCCCCCCACCACCTCCTCATCCTCATCCTCATCCCCCCCACCACCTCCTCATCCTCATCCTCATCCCCCCCACCACCTCCTCATCCTCATCCTCATCCCCCCCACCACCTCCTCATCCTCATCCTCATCCCCCCCCACCACCTCCTCATCCTCATCCTCATCCCCCCCACCACCTCCTCATCCTCATCCTCATCCCCCCCACCACCTCCTCATCCTCATCCTCATCCCCCCCACCACCTCCTCATCCTCATCCTCATCCCCCCCACCACCTCCTCATCCTCATCCTCATCCCCCCCCACCACCTCCTCATCCTCATCCTCATCCCCCCCACCACCTCCTCATCCTCATCCTCATCCCCCCCACCACCTCCTCATCCTCATCCTCATCCCCCCCACCACCTCCTCATCCTCATCCTCATCCCCCCCACCACCTCCTCATCCCCCCCCCACCACCTCCTCATCCTCATCCCCCCCCCACCACCTCCTCATCCCCCCCCCACCACCTCCTCATCCCCCCCCCCCACCACCTCCTCATCCCCCCCCCCACACCTCCTCATCCCCCCCCCACCACCTCCTCATCCCCCCCCCCCCCACCACCTCCTCATCCCCCCCCCCACCACCTCCTCATCCCCACCCCACCACCTCCTCATCCCCCCCCCACCACCTCCTCATCCCCCCCCCCACCACCTCCTCATCCCCCCCCACCACCTCCTCATCCCCCCCCCACCACCTCCTCATCCCCCCCCCACCACCTCCTCATCCCCCCCCCCACCACCTCCTCATCCCCCCCCCACCACCTCCTCATCCCCCCCCCACCACCTCCTCATCCCCCCCCACCACCTCCTCATCCCCCCCCCCACCACCTCCTCATCCCCCCCCCCCCACCACCTCCTCATCCCCCCCCCACCACCTCCTCATCCTCATCCCCCCCACCACCTCCTCATCCCCCCCACCACCTCCTCATCCCCCCCCCACCACCTCCTCATCCTCATCCTCATCCCCCCCCACCACCTCCTCATCCTCATCCCCACCACCACCTCCTCATCCTCATCCCCCCCACCACCTCCTCATCCTCATCCCCCCCCCACCACCTCCTCATCCTCATCCCCCCCCCACCACCTCCTCATCCCCCCCACCACCTCCTCATCCTCATCCTCATCCCCCCCCACCACCTCCTCATCCTCATCACCCCCCACCACCTCCTCATCCCCCCCCCACCACCTCCTCATCCTCATCCCCCCCCCACCACCTCCTCATCCTCATCCCCCCCACCACCTCCTCATCCTCATCCCCCCCCACCACCTCCTCATCCTCATCCCCCCCCACCACCTCCTCATCCTCATCCTCATCCTCATCCCCCTCCACCACCTCCTCATCCTCATCCCCCCCCCCACCACCTCCTCATCCTCATTCCCCCCCTCCCACCACCTCCTCATCCTCATCCTCATCCCCCCCCCACCACCTCCTCATCCTCATCCTCATCCCCCCCCCCACCACCTCCTCATCCTCATCCCCCCCCCCACCACCTCCTCATCCTCATCCTCCCCCCCACCACCACTCCTCATCCTCATCCTCATCCCCCCCCCACCACCTCCTCATCCTCATCCCCCCCCCCCACCACCTCCTCATCCTCATCCTCATCCCCCCCCCACCACCTCCTCATCCTCATCCCCCCCCCCCCACCACCTCCTCATCATCCTCATCCCCCCCCCCACCACCTCCTCATCCTCATCCTCATCCCCCCCCAACCTCATCCTCATCCCCCCCACCACCTCCTCATCCTCATCCCCCCCCCACCACCTCCTCATCCTCATCCCCCCCCCACCACCTCCTCATCCTCATCCTCATCCCCCCCCACCACCTCCTCATTCCCCCCCCACCACCTCCTCATCCTCATCCCCCCCACCACCTCCTCATCCTCATCCCCCCACCACCTCCTCATCCTCATCCCCCCCACCACCTCCTCATCCTCATCCTCATCCCCTCCACCACCTCCTCATCCTCATCCCCCCCCCACCACCTCCTCATCCTCATCCCCCCCCCCACCACCTCCTCATCCTCATCCTCATCCCCCCCCCACCACCTCCTCACCTCATCCTCATCCCCCCCCCCCCCACCACCTCCTCATCCTCATCCCCCCCACCACCTCCTCATCCTCATCCCCCCCCACCACCTCCTCATCCTCATCCTCATCCCCCCCCCCACCACCTCCTCATCCTCATCCTCATCCCCCCCCCACCCACCTCCTCATCCTCATCCCCCCCCCCACCACCTCCTCATCCTCATCCTCATCCCCCCCCCCACCACCTCCTCATCCTCATCCTCATCCCCCCCCCCCACCACCTCCTCATCCTCATCCTCATCCCCCCCCCCACCACCTCCTCATCCTCATCCTCATCACCCCCCCCACCTCATCCTCATCCCCCCCCCCACCTCATCCTCATCCTCATCCCCCCCCCCACCACCTCCTCATCATCCTCATCCCCCCCCCCCACCACCTCCTCATCCTCATCCTCATCCCCCCCCCACCACCTCCTCATCCCCCCCCCACCACCTCCTCATCCCCCCCCACCACCTCCTCATCCCCCCCACCACCTCCTCATCCCCCCCCCACCACCTCCTCATCCCCCCCCCCACCACCTCCCTCATCCCCCCCCCACCACCTCCTCATCCCCCCCCCACCACCTCCTCATCCCCCCCCCACCACCTCCTCATCCCCCCCCCACCACCTCCTCATCCCCCCCCCCACCACCTCCTCATCCCCCCCACACCACCTCCTCATCCCCCCCCCACCACCCTCCTCATCCCCCCCCCCACCACCTCCTCATCCCCCCCCCCACCACCTCCTCATCCCCCCCCACCACCTCCTCATCCCCCCCCCACCACCTCCTCATCCCCCCCCCACCACCTCCTCATCCCCCCGCCCCCACCCACCACCTCCCATCCCCCCCCCACCACCTCCTCATCCCCCCCCACCACCTCCTCATCCCCCCCCCACCACCTCCTCATCCCCCCCCCCCACCACCTCCTCATCCCCCCCCACCACCATCCTCATCCCCCCCCCCACCACCACCTCATCCCCCCCCCCACCTCCTCATCCCCCCCCCACCACCTCCTCATCCCCCCCCCCCACCACCTCCTCATCCCCCCCCCCACCACCTCCTCATCCCCCCCCCCACCACCTCCTCATCCCCCCCCCCACCACCTCCTCATCCCCCCCCCACACCACCTCCTCATCCCCCACCAACCACCCCCTCCTCATCCCCCCCCACCACCTCCTCATCCCCCCCCCACCACCTCCTCATCCCCCCCCCACCACCTCCTCATCCCCCCCCACCACCTCCTCATCCCCCCCCCACCACCTCCTCATCCCCCCCCCACCACCTCCTCATCCCCCCCCCCACCACCTCCTCATCCCCCCCCCACCACCTCCTCATCCCCCCCCCACCACCTCCTCATCCCCCCCCCACCACCTCCTCATCCCCCCCCCACCACCTCCTCATTCCCCCCCCCACCACTCCCCACCCCCACCTCCTCATCCCCCCCCCACCACCTCCTCATCCCCCCCCCACCACCTCCTCATCCCCCCCCCACCACCTCCTCATCCCCCCCCCACCACCTCCTCATCCCCCCCCACCACCTCCTCATCCCCCCCCCACCACCTCCTCATCCCCCCCCCACCACCTCCCTCATCCCCCCCCCACCACCTCCTCATCCCCCCCCACCACCTCCTCATCCCCCCCCCCACCACCTCCTCATCCCCCCCCACCACCTCCTCATCCCCCCCCCCACCACCCTCCTCATCCCCCCCCCACCACCTCCTCATCCCCCCCCCACCACCTCCTCATCCCCCCCCACCACCCTCCTCATCCCCCCCCCACCACCTCCTCATCCCCCCCCACCACCTCCTCATCCCCCCCCACCACCTCCTCATCCCCCCCCCACCACCTCCTCATCCCCCCCCACCACCTCCTCATCATCCCCCCCCCACCACCTCCTCATCACCCCCCCCCACCACCTCCTCACATCCCCCCCCCCCCACCACCTCCATCCCCCCCCCCCCACCACCTCCTCATCCCCCCCCCACCACCACCTCATCCCCCCCCCACCACCACCTCATCCCCCCCCCCACCACCTCCTCATCCCCCCCCCACCACCTCCTCATCCCCCCCCCCACCACCTCCTCATCCCCCCCCCACCACCTCCACATCCCCCCCCCCACCACCTCCTCATCCCCCCCCACCACCTCCTCATACCCCCCCCCACCACCTCCTCATCCCACCCCCCACCCACCACCCTCCTCCTCCCCCCCCCACCACCTCCTCATCCCCCCCCCACCACCTCCTCATCCCCCCCCCACCACCTCCTCATCCCCCCCCCACCACCACCTCATCCCCCCCCCACCACCACCTCATCCCCCCCCCACCACCTCATCCCCCCCCCACCACCACCTCATCCCCCCCCCACCACCTCCTCATCCCCCCCCCACCACCTCCTCATCCCCCCCCCACCACCTCCACATCCCCCCCCCACCACCATCCTCATCCCCCCCCCACCACCTCCTCATCCCCCCCCCCACCACCTCCTCATCCCCCCCCACCACCTCCTCATCCCCCCCCCCACCACCTCCTCATCCCCCCCCCCACCACCTCCTCATCCCCCCCCCCCACCACCTCCTCATCCCCCCCCCCACCACCTCCTCATCCCCCCCCCCACCACCTCCTCATCCCCCCCCCCCACCACCTCCTCATCATCCCCCCCCCCACCACCTCCTCATCCCCCCCCCCCACCACCTCCTCATCCCCCCCCCCCACCACCTCCTCATCCCCCCCCCCCACCACCTCCTCATCCCCCCCCACCACCCTCCTCACATCCCCCCCCCACCACCTCCTCATCCCCCCCCCACCACCTCCTCATCCCCCCCCCCACCACCTCCTCATCCCCCCCCCCACCCACCAACTCCTCATCCCCCCCCCCACCACCTCCTCATCCCCCCCCCCCACCACCTCCTCATCCCCCCCCCCACCACCTCCTCATCCCCCCCCCCACCACCTCCTCATCCCCCCCCCCCACCACCTCCTCATCCCCCCCCCACCACCTCCTCATCCCCCCCCCCACCACCTCCTCATCCCCCCCCCCACCACCTCCTCATCCCCCCCCCCCACCACCTCCTCATCCCCCCCCCCCACCACCTCCTCATCCCCCCCCCCCACCACCTCCTCACCCCCCCCCACCACCTCCTCATCCCCCCCCCCCACCACCTCCTCATCCCCCCCCCCACCACCTCCTCATCCCCCCCCCCACCACCTCCTCATCCCCCCCCCACCACCTCCTCATCCCCCCCCCCACCACCTCCTCACCCCACCCCCACCACCATCCTCATCCCCCCCCCACCACCTCCTCATCCCCCCCCCACCACCCACCTCATCCCCCCCCCACCACCTCCTCATCCCCCCCCCACCACCTCCTCATCCCCCCCCCACCACCTCCTCAACCCCCCCCACCACCTCCTCATCCCCCCCCCACCACCTCCTCATCCCCCCCCCACCACCTCCTCATCCCCCCCCCACCACCTCCACATCCCCCCCCCACCACCTCCTCATCCCCCCCCACCACCTCCTCATCCCCCCCCACCACCTCCTCATCCCCCCCCCACCACCTCCTCATCCCCCCCCCCCACCACCTCCTCATCCCCCCCCCACCACCACCTCCTCAACCCCCCCCCACCACCTCCTCATCCCCCCCCCACCACCTCCTCAACCCCCCCCCCACCACCTCCTCATCCCCCCCCCCACCACCTCCTCATCCCCCCCCACACCACCTCCTCATCCCCCCCCCACCACCTCCTCATCCCCCCCCCACCACCTCCTCATCCCCCCCCACCACCTCCTCATCCCCCCCCCACCACCTCCTCATCCCCCCCCCACCACCTCCACATCCCCCCCCCCACCACCTCCTCATCCCCCCCCCACCACCTCTCCATACCCCCCCCCACCACCTCCTCATCCCCCCCCCACCACCTCCTCATCCCCCCCCCCACCACCTCCTCATCCCCCCCCCACCACCTCCTCATCCCCCCCCCCCACACCACCTCCTCATCCCCCCCCCCCCACCACCTCCTCATCCCCCCCCCACCACCTCCTCATTCCCCCCCCCACCACCTCCTCATCCCCCCCCACCACCTCCCTCATCCCCCCCCACCACCTCCTCATCCCCCCCCCACCACCTCCTCATCCCCCCCCCCACCACCTCCTCATCCCCCCCCCACCACCTCCTCATCCCCCCCCCCACCACCTCCTCATCCCCCCCCCACCACCTCCTCATCCCCCCCCCACCACCTCCTCATCCCCCCCCCACCACCTCCTCATCCCCCCCCCACCACCTCCTCATCCCCCCCCCACCACCTCCTCATCCCCCCCCCACCACCTCCTCATCCCCCCCCCCACCACCTCCTCATCCCCCCCCCACCACCTCCTCATCCCCCCCCCACCACCTCCTCATCCCCCCCCCACCACCTCCTCATCCCCCCCCCACCACCCTCCTCATCCCCCCCCCACCACCTCCTCATCCCCCCCCCACCACCTCCTCATCCCCCCCCACCACCTCCTCATCCCCCCCCCACCACCTCCTCATCCCCCCCCTACCACCTCTCATCCCCCCCACCACCTCCTCATCCCCCCCCCCACCACCTCCTCATCCCCCCCCCCACCACCTCCTCATCCCCCCCCCCACCACCTCCTCATCCCCCCCCCACCACCTCCTCATCCCCCCCCCCACCACCTCCTCATCCCCCCCCCACCACCTCCTCATCCCCCCCCCACCACCTCCTCATCCCCCCCCCACCACCTCCTCATCCCCCCCCACCACCTCCTCATCCCCCCCCCACCACCTCCTCATCCCCCCCCACCACCTCCTCATCCCCCCCCCCACCACCTCCTCATCCCCCCCCCACCACCTCCTCATCCCCCCCCACCACCTCCTCATCCCCCCCCACCA
Source organism: Heterodontus francisci (assembly GCF_036365525.1). Classification (NCBI taxonomy): domain Eukaryota; kingdom Metazoa; phylum Chordata; class Chondrichthyes; order Heterodontiformes; family Heterodontidae; genus Heterodontus; species Heterodontus francisci. The sequence continues at coordinate 112,581,335 of NC_090377.1, forward strand.
CCTCCTCATCCCCCCCCCACCACTCCTCATCCCCCCCCCACCACCTCCTCATCCTCATCTCATCCCCCCCCCACCACCTCCTCATCCTCATCCTCATCCCCCCCCCCACCACCTCCTCATCCTCATCCTCATCCCCCCCCCCACCACCTCATCCTCATCCTCCCCCACCACCCCTCCTCCTCATCCTCATCCCCCCCCACCACCTCCTCATCCTCATCCTCATCCCCCCCCCCCACCACCTCCTCATCCTCATCCTCATCCCCCCCCCCACCACCTCCTCATCCTCATCCTCATCCCCCCCCCCCACCACCTCCTCATCCTCATCCTCATCCCCCCCCCACCACCTCCTCATCCTCATCCTCATCCCCCCCCCACCACCTCCTCATCCTCATCCTCATCCCCCCCCCACCACCTCCTCATCCTCATCCTCATCCCCCCCCCCACCACCTCCTCATCCTCATCCTCATCCCCCCCCCCACCACCTCCTCATCCTCATCCTCATCCCCCCCCCCACCACCTCCTCATCCTCATCCTCATCCCCCCCCCCCACCACCTCCTCATCCTCATCCTCATCCCCCCCCCCACCACCTCCTCATCCTCATCCTCATCCTCCTCCTCATCCCCCCCCCCACCACCACAATTTAAATGGCAACCATTGATGAAAGGTCGCAGACCTGAAACGTTAACTGTGCTTCCCTCTCCACAGACGCTGCCAGACCTGCTGAGTATTTCCAGCACTTTGTTTTATTTCAGATTTCCAGCATCTGCAGTATTTTGTTTTGACCATTTTGAAACGATGCTTTGTGGGAGCCAATGGTACTAAGGCAAGGGCAGCAGTGATATTATAGGTGTAGTTTTTAGTATAGAATAGGTTACAGGTTGTGGAGTTTTGAACTAGTTGCCAGTTTTAGAAGGAACAACCCAGGAAGCCAGCA